>NW_026870444.1:300000-401169 GCF_963576545.1 Limanda limanda
CCCCATTTAGTGGGGGTAGAGCCTACTTGCAAGTCTCTCCGACCTTCACAAAAAAAGTTATTCAAGAATATCTCTTTCTCCTATGTGCTTTCATCCCTAACCCTAACCCTAACCCTTCCGAAAGTCGGAGAAGCTCAAGGATGGTACCGATCGATGCGCGCAACCCCATTTAGTGGGGGTAGAGCCTACTTGCAAGTCTCTCCGACCTTCACAAAAAAAGTAATTCAAGAATATCTCCTCAGATTTGGGGGAATTTCGTCGGTCGACCTCTTCCGAAGGTCGTACAAGCTCGGGGATGGTACCAATCGATCTGCAGGACCCAAATTAGTCCAGATGCAACCACTTTCCAAGTCTCTCCGACCTTCACAAAAAAACTTATTCAAGAATATCTCTTTCTCCTATGTGCTTTCATCCCTAACCCTAACCCTAACCCTTCCGATAGTCGGAGAAGCTCAAGGATGGTACCGATCGATGCGCGCTACCCCATTTAGTGGGGGTAGAGCCTACTTGCAAGTCTCTCCGACCTTCACAAAAAAAGTTATTCAAGAATATCTCTTTCTCCTATGTGCTTTCATCCCTAACCCTAACCCTAACCCTTCCGAAAGTCGGAGAAGCTCAAGGATGGTACCGATCGATGCGCGCAACCCCATTTAGTGGGGGTAGAGCCTACTTGCAAGTCTCTCCGACCTTCACAAAAAAAGTTATTCAAGAATATCTCCTCAGATTTGGGGGAATTTCGTCGGTCGACCTCTTCCGAAGGTCGTACAAGCTCGGGGATGGTACCAATCGATCCGCAGGACCCAAATTAGTCCAGATGCAACCACTTTCCAAGTCTCTCCGACCTTCACAAAAAAAGTTATTCAAGAATATCTCTTTCTCCTATGTGCTTTCATCCCTAACCCTAACCCTAACCCTTCCGAAAGTCGGAGAAGCTCAAGGATGGTACCGATCGATGCGCGCTACCCCATTTAGTGGGGGTAGAGCCTACTTGCAAGTCTCTCCGACCTTCACAAAAAAAGTTATTCAAGAATATCTCTTTCTCCTATGTGCTTTCATCCCTAACCCTAACCCTAACCCTTCCGAAAGTCGGAGAAGCTCAAGGATGGTACCGATCGATGCGCGCAACCCCATTTAGTGGGGGTAGAGCCTACTTGCAAGTCTCTCCGACCTTCACAAAAAAAGTTATTCAAGAATATCTCCTCAGATTTGGGGGAATTTCGTCGGTCGACCTCTTCCGAAGGTCGTACAAGCTCGGGGATGGTACCAATCGATCCGCAGGACCCAAATTAGTCCAGATGCAACCACTTTCCAAGTCTCTCCGACCTTCACAAAAAAAGTTATTCAAGAATATCTCTTTCTCCTATGTGCTTTCATCCCTAACCCTAACCCTAACCCTTCCGAAAGTCGGAGAAGCTCAAGGATGGTACCGATCGATGCGCGCTACCCCATTTAGTGGGAGTAGAGCCTACTTGCAAGTCTCTCCGACCTTCACAAAAAAAGTTATTCAAGAATATCTCTTTCTCCTATGTGCTTTCATCCCTAACCCTAACCCTAACCCTTCCGAAAGTCGGAGAAGCTCAAGGATGGTACCGATCGATGCGCGCTACCCCATTTAGTGGGGGTAGAGCCTACTTGCAAGTCTCTCCGACCTTCAAAAAAAAAGTTATTCAAGAATATCTCCTCAGATTTGGGGGAATTTCGTCGGTCGACCTCTTCCGAAGGTCGTACAAGCTCGGGGATGGTACCAATCGATCCGCAGGACCCAAATTAGTCCAGATGCAACCACTTTCCAAGTCTCTCCGACCTTCACAAAAAAACTTATTCAAGAATATCTCTTTCTCCTATGTGCTTTCATCCCTAACCCTAACCCTAACCCTTCCGAAAGTCGGAGAAGCTCAAGGATGGTACCGATCGATGCGCGCTACCCCATTTAGTGGGGGTAGAGCCTACTTGCAAGTCTCTCCGACCTTCACAAAAAAAGTTATTCAAGAATATCTCTTTCTCCTATGTGCTTTCATCCCTAACCCTAACCCTAACCCTTCCGAAAGTCGGAGAAGCTCAAGGATGGTACCGATCGATGCGCGCAACCCCATTTAGTGGGGGTAGAGCCTACTTGCAAGTCTCTCCGACCTTCACAAAAAAAGTAATTCAAGAATATCTCCTCAGATTTGGGGGAATTTCGTCGGTCGACCTCTTCCGAAGGTCGTACAAGCTCGGGGATGGTACCAATCGATCTGCAGGACCCAAATTAGTCCAGATGCAACCACTTTCCAAGTCTCTCCGACCTTCACAAAAAAACTTATTCAAGAATATCTCTTTCTCCTATGTGCTTTCATCCCTAACCCTAACCCTAACCCTTCCGATAGTCGGAGAAGCTCAAGGATGGTACCGATCGATGCGCGCTACCCCATTTAGTGGGGGTAGAGCCTACTTGCAAGTCTCTCCGACCTTCACAAAAAAAGTTATTCAAGAATATCTCCTCAGATTTGGGGGAATTTCGTCGGTCGACCTCTTCCGAAGGTCGTACAAGCTCGGGGATGGTACCAATCGATCCACAGGACCCAAATTAGTCCAGATGCAACCACTTTCCAAGTCTCTCCGACCTTCACAAAAAAAGTTATTCAAGAATATCTCTTTCTCCTATGTGCTTTCATCCCTAACCCTAACCCTAACCCTTCCGAAAGTCGGAGAAGCTCAAGGATGGTACCGATCGATGCGCGCTACCCCATTTAGTGGGGGCAGAGCCTACTTGCAAGTCTCTCCGACCTTCACAAAAAAAGTTATTCAAGAATATCTCTTTCTCCTATGTGCTTTCATCCCTAACCCTAACCCTAACCCTTCCGAAAGTCGGAGAAGCTCAAGGATGGTACCGATCGATGCGCGCTACCCCATTTAGTGGGGGTAGAGCCTACTTGCAAGTCTCTCCGACCTTCACAAAAAAAGTTATTCAAGAATATCTCTTTCTCCTATGTGCTTTCATCCCTAACCCTAACCCTAACCCTTCCGAAAGTCGGAGAAGCTCAAGGATGGTACCGATCGATGCGCGCTACCCCATTTAGTGGGGGTAGAGCCTACTTGCAAGTCTCTCCGACCTTCACAAAAAAAGTTATTCAAGAATATCTCTTTCTCCTATGTGCTTTCATCCCTAACCCTAACCCTAACCCTTCCGAAAGTCGGAGAAGCTCAAGGATGGTACCGATCGATGCGCGCAACCCCATTTAGTGGGGGTAGAGCCTACTTGCAAGTCTCTCCGACCTTCACAAAAAAAGTTATTCAAGAATATCTCCTCAGATTTGGGGGAATTTCGTCGGTCGACCTCTTCCGAAGGTCGTACAAGCTCGGGGATGGTACCAATCGATCCGCAGGACCCAAATTAGTCCAGATGCAACCACTTTCCAAGTCTCTCCGACCTTCACAAAAAAAGTTATTCAAGAATATCTCTTTCTCCTATGTGCTTTCATCCCTAACCCTAACCCTAACCCTTCCGAAAGTCGGAGAAGCTCAAGGATGGTACCGATCGATGCGCGCTACCCCATTTAGTGGGGGTAGAGCCTACTTGCAAGTCTCTCCGACCTTCACAAAAAAAGTTATTCAAGAATATCTCTTTCTCCTATGTGCTTTCATCCCTAACCCTAACCCTAACCCTTCCGAAAGTCGGAGAAGCTCAAGGATGGTACCGATCGATGCGCGCAACCCCATTTAGTGGGGGTAGAGCCTACTTGCAAGTCTCTCCGACCTTCACAAAAAAAGTTATTCAAGAATATCTCCTCAGATTTGGGGGAATTTCGTCGGTCGACCTCTTCCGAAGGTCGTACAAGCTCGGGGATGGTACCAATCGATCCGCAGGACCCAAATTAGTCCAGATGCAACCACTTTCCAAGTCTCTCCGACCTTCACAAAAAAAGTTATTCAAGAATATCTCTTTCTCCTATGTGCTTTCATCCCTAACCCTAACCCTAACCCTTCCGAAAGTCGGAGAAGCTCAAGGATGGTACCGATCGATGCGCGCTACCCCATTTAGTGGGGGTAGAGCCTACTTGCAAGTCTCTCCGACCTTCACAAAAAAAGTTATTCAAGAATATCTCTTTCTCCTATGTGCTTTCATCCCTAACCCTAACCCTAACCCTTCCGAAAGTCGGAGAAGCTCAAGGATGGTACCGATCGATGCGCGCTACCCCATTTAGTGGGGGTAGAGCCTACTTGCAAGTCTCTCCGACCTTCACAAAAAAACTTATTCAAGAATATCTCTTTCTCCTATGTGCTTTCATCCCTAACCCTAACCCTAACCCTTCCGAAAGTCGGAGAAGCTCAAGGATGGTACCGATCGATGCGCGCTACCCCATTTAGTGGGGGCAGAGCCTACTTGCAAGTCTCTCCGACCTTCACAAAAAAAGTTATTCAAGAATATCTCTTTCTCCTATGTGCTTTCATCCCTAACCCTAACCCTAACCCTTCCGAAAGTCGGAGAAGCTCAAGGATGGTACCGATCGATGCGCGCTACCCCATTTAGTGGGGGTAGAGCCTACTTGCAAGTCTCTCCGACCTTCACAAAAAAAGTTATTCAAGAATATCTCTTTCTCCTATGTGCTTTCATCCCTAACCCTAACCCTAACCCTTCCGAAAGTCGGAGAAGCTCAAGGATGGTACCGATCGATGCGCGCAACCCCATTTAGTGGGGGTAGAGCCTACTTGCAAGTCTCTCCGACCTTCACAAAAAAAGTTATTCAAGAATATCTCCTCAGATTTGGGGGAATTTCGTCGGTCGACCTCTTCCGAAGGTCGTACAAGCTCGGGGATGGTACCAATCGATCCGCAGGACCCAAATTAGTCCAGATGCAACCACTTTCCAAGTCTCTCCGACCTTCACAAAAAAAGTTATTCAAGAATATCTCTTTCTCCTATGTGCTTTCATCCCTAACCCTAACCCTAACCCTTCCGAAAGTCGGAGAAGCTCAAGGATGGTACCGATCGATGCGCGCTACCCCATTTAGTGGGGGTAGAGCCTACTTGCAAGTCTCTCCGACCTTCACAAAAAAAGTTATTCAAGAATATCTCTTTCTCCTATGTGCTTTCATCCCTAACCCTAACCCTAACCCTTCCGAAAGTCGGAGAAGCTCAAGGATGGTACCGATCGATGCGCGCAACCCCATTTAGTGGGGGTAGAGCCTACTTGCAAGTCTCTCCGACCTTCACAAAAAAAGTTATTCAAGAATATCTCCTCAGATTTGGGGGAATTTCGTCGGTCGACCTCTTCCGAAGGTCGTACAAGCTCGGGGATGGTACCAATCGATCCGCAGGACCCAAATTAGTCCAGATGCAACCACTTTCCAAGTCTCTCCGACCTTCACAAAAAAAGTTATTCAAGAATATCTCTTTCTCCTATGTGCTTTCATCCCTAACCCTAACCCTAACCCTTCCGAAAGTCGGAGAAGCTCAAGGATGGTACCGATCGATGCGCGCTACCCCATTTAGTCGGGGTAGAGCCTACTTGCAAGTCTCTCCGACCTTCACAAAAAAAGTTATTCAAGAATATCTCTTTCTCCTATGTGCTTTCATCCCTAACCCTAACCCTAACCCTTCCGAAAGTCGGAGAAGCTCAAGGATGGTACCGATCGATGCGCGCTACCCCATTTAGTGGGGGTAGAGCCTACTTGCAAGTCTCTCCGACCTTCACAAAAAAAGTTATTCAAGAATATCTCTTTCTCCTATGTGCTTTCATCCCTAACCCTAACCCTAACCCTTCCGAAAGTCGGAGAAGCTCAAGGATGGTACCGATCGATGCGCGCAACCCCATTTAGTGGGGGTAGAGCCTACTTGCAAGTCTCTCCGACCTTCACAAAAAAAGTTATTCAAGAATATCTCCTCAGATTTGGGGGAATTTCGTCGGTCGACCTCTTCCGAAGGTCGTACAAGCTCGGGGATGGTACCAATCGATCCGCAGGACCCAAATTAGTCCAGATGCAACCACTTTCCAAGTCTCTCCGACCTTCACAAAAAAAGTTATTCAAGAATATCTCTTTCTCCTATGTGCTTTCATCCCTAACCCTAACCCTAACCCTTCCGAAAGTCGGAGAAGCTCAAGGATGGTACCGATCGATGCGCGCTACCCCATTTAGTGGGGGTAGAGCCTACTTGCAAGTCTCTCCGACCTTCACAAAAAAAGTTATTCAAGAATATCTCTTTCTCCTATGTGCTTTCATCCCTAACCCTAACCCTAACCCTTCCGAAAGTCGGAGAAGCTCAAGGATGGTACCGATCGATGCGCGCTACCCCATTTAGTGGGGGTAGAGCCTACTTGCAAGTCTCTCCGACCTTCACAAAAAAACTTATTCAAGAATATCTCTTTCTCCTATGTGCTTTCATCCCTAACCCTAACCCTAACCCTTCCGAAAGTCGGAGAAGCTCAAGGATGGTACCGATCGATGCGCGCTACCCCATTTAGTGGGGGCAGAGCCTACTTGCAAGTCTCTCCGACCTTCACAAAAAAAGTTATTCAAGAATATCTCTTTCTCCTATGTGCTTTCATCCCTAACCCTAACCCTAACCCTTCCGAAAGTCGGAGAAGCTCAAGGATGGTACCGATCGATGCGCGCTACCCCATTTAGTGGGGGTAGAGCCTACTTGCAAGTCTCTCCGACCTTCACAAAAAAAGTTATTCAAGAATATCTCTTTCTCCTATGTGCTTTCATCCCTAACCCTAACCCTAACCCTTCCGAAAGTCGGAGAAGCTCAAAGATGGTACCGATCGATGCGCGCTACCCCATTTAGTGGGGGTAGAGCCTACTTGCAAGTCTCTCCGACCTTCACAAAAAAAGTTATTCAAGAATATCTCCTCAGATTTGGGGGAATTTCGTCGGTCGACCTCTTCCGAAGGTCGTACAAGCTCGGGGATGGTACCAATCGATCCGCAGGACCCAAATTAGTCCAGATGCAACCACTTTCCAAGTCTCTCCGACCTTCACAAAAAAAGTTATTCAAGAATATCTCTTTCTCCTATGTGCTTTCATCCCTAACCCTAACCCTAACCCTTCCGAAAGTCGGAGAAGCTCAAGGATGGTACCGATCGATGCGCGCTACCCCATTTAGTGGGGGTAGAGCCTACTTGCAAGTCTCTCCGACCTTCACAAAAAAAGTTATTCAAGAATATCTCTTTCTCCTATGTGCTTTCATCCCTAACCCTAACCCTAACCCTTCCGAAAGTCGGAGAAGCTCAAAGATGGTACCGATCGATGCGCGCAACCCCATTTAGTGGGAGTAGAGCCTACTTGCAAGTCTCTCCGACCTTCACAAAAAAAGTTATTCAAGAATATCTCCTCAGATTTGGGGGAATTTCGTCGGTCGACCTCTTCCGAAGGTCGTACAAGCTCGGGGATGGTACCAATCGATCCGCAGGACCCAAATTAGTCCAGATGCAACCACTTTCCAAGTCTCTCCGACCTTCACAAAAAAAGTTATTCAAGAATATCTCTTTCTCCTATGTGCTTTCATCCCTAACCCTAACCCTAACCCTTCCGAAAGTCGGAGAAGCTCAAGGATGGTACCGATCGATGCGCGTTACCCCATTTAGTGGGGGTAGAGCCTACTTGCAAGTCTCTCCGACCTTCACAAAAAAAGTTATTCAAGAATATCTCCTCAGATTTGGGGGAATTTCGTCGGTCGACCTCTTCCGAAGGTCGTACAAGCTCGGGGATGGTACCAATCGATCCGCAGGACCCAAATTAGTCCAGATGCAACCACTTTCCAAGTCTCTCCGACCTTCACAAAAAAACTTATTCAAGAATATCTCTTTCTCCTATGTGCTTTCATCCCTAACCCTAACCCTAACCCTTCCGAAAGTCGGAGAAGCTCAAGGATGGTACCGATCGATGCGCGCTACCCCATTTAGTGGGGGTAGAGCCTACTTGCAAGTCTCTCCGACCTTCACAAAAAAAGTTATTCAAGAATATCTCTTTCTCCTATGTGCTTTCATCCCTAACCCTAACCCTAACCCTTCCGAAAGTCGGAGAAGCTCAAGGATGGTACCGATCGATGCGCGCAACCCCATTTAGTGGGGGTAGAGCCTACTTGCAAGTCTCTCCGACCTTCACAAAAAAAGTTATTCAAGAATATCTCCTCAGATTTGGGGGAATTTCGTCGGTCGACCTCTTCCGAAGGTCGTACAAGCTCGGGGATGGTACCAATCGATCCGCAGGACCCAAATTAGTCCAGATGCAACCACTTTCCAAGTCTCTCCGACCTTCACAAAAAAAGTTATTCAAGAATATCTCTTTCTCCTATGTGCTTTCATCCCTAACCCTAACCCTAACCCTTCCGAAAGTCGGAGAAGCTCAAGGATGGTACCGATCGATGCGCGCTACCCCATTTAGTGGGGGTAGAGCCTACTTGCAAGTCTCTCCGACCTTCACAAAAAAAGTTATTCAAGAATATCTCTTTCTCCTATGTGCTTTCATCCCTAACCCTAACCCTAACCCTTCCGAAAGTCGGAGAAGCTCAAGGATGGTACCGATCGATGCGCGCTACCCCATTTAGTGGGGGTAGAGCCTACTTGCAAGTCTCTCCGACCTTCACAAAAAAACTTATTCAAGAATATCTCTTTCTCCTATGTGCTTTCATCCCTAACCCTAACCCTAACCCTTCCGAAAGTCGGAGAAGCTCAAGGATGGTACCGATCGATGCGCGCTACCCCATTTAGTGGGGGCAGAGCCTACTTGCAAGTCTCTCCGACCTTCACAAAAAAAGTTATTCAAGAATATCTCTTTCTCCTATGTGCTTTCATCCCTAACCCTAACCCTAACCCTTCCGAAAGTCGGAGAAGCTCAAGGATGGTACCGATCGATGCGCGCTACCCCATTTAGTGGGGGTAGAGCCTACTTGCAAGTCTCTCCGACCTTCACAAAAAAAGTTATTCAAGAATATCTCTTTCTCCTATGTGCTTTCATCCCTAACCCTAACCCTAACCCTTCCGAAAGTCGGAGAAGCTCAAAGATGGTACCGATCGATGCGCGCTACCCCATTTAGTGGGGGTAGAGCCTACTTGCAAGTCTCTCCGACCTTCACAAAAAAAGTTATTCAAGAATATCTCCTCAGATTTGGGGGAATTTCGTCGGTCGACCTCTTCCGAAGGTCGTACAAGCTCGGGGATGGTACCAATCGATCCGCAGGACCCAAATTAGTCCAGATGCAACCACTTTCCAAGTCTCTCCGACCTTCACAAAAAAAGTTATTCAAGAATATCTCTTTCTCCTATGTGCTTTCATCCCTAACCCTAACCCTAACCCTTCCGAAAGTCGGAGAAGCTCAAGGATGGTACCGATCGATGCGCGCTACCCCATTTAGTGGGGGTAGAGCCTACTTGCAAGTCTCTCCGACCTTCACAAAAAAAGTTATTCAAGAATATCTCTTTCTCCTATGTGCTTTCATCCCTAACCCTAACCCTAACCCTTCCGAAAGTCGGAGAAGCTCAAAGATGGTACCGATCGATGCGCGCAACCCCATTTAGTGGGAGTAGAGCCTACTTGCAAGTCTCTCCGACCTTCACAAAAAAAGTTATTCAAGAATATCTCCTCAGATTTGGGGGAATTTCGTCGGTCGACCTCTTCCGAAGGTCGTACAAGCTCGGGGATGGTACCAATCGATCCGCAGGACCCAAATTAGTCCAGATGCAACCACTTTCCAAGTCTCTCCGACCTTCACAAAAAAAGTTATTCAAGAATATCTCTTTCTCCTATGTGCTTTCATCCCTAACCCTAACCCTAACCCTTCCGAAAGTCGGAGAAGCTCAAGGATGGTACCGATCGATGCGCGTTACCCCATTTAGTGGGGGTAGAGCCTACTTGCAAGTCTCTCCGACCTTCACAAAAAAAGTTATTCAAGAATATCTCCTCAGATTTGGGGGAATTTCGTCGGTCGACCTCTTCCGAAGGTCGTACAAGCTCGGGGATGGTACCAATCGATCCGCAGGACCCAAATTAGTCCAGATGCAACCACTTTCCAAGTCTCTCCGACCTTCACAAAAAAACTTATTCAAGAATATCTCTTTCTCCTATGTGCTTTCATCCCTAACCCTAACCCTAACCCTTCCGAAAGTCGGAGAAGCTCAAGGATGGTACCGATCGATGCGCGCTACCCCATTTAGTGGGGGTAGAGCCTACTTGCAAGTCTCTCCGACCTTCACAAAAAAAGTTATTCAAGAATATCTCTTTCTCCTATGTGCTTTCATCCCTAACCCTAACCCTAACCCTTCCGAAAGTCGGAGAAGCTCAAGGATGGTACCGATCGATGCGCGCAACCCCATTTAGTGGGGGTAGAGCCTACTTGCAAGTCTCTCCGACCTTCACAAAAAAAGTTATTCAAGAATATCTCCTCAGATTTGGGGGAATTTCGTCGGTCGACCTCTTCCGAAGGTCGTACAAGCTCGGGGATGGTACCAATCGATCCGCAGGACCCAAATTAGTCCAGATGCAACCACTTTCCAAGTCTCTCCGACCTTCACAAAAAAAGTTATTCAAGAATATCTCTTTCTCCTATGTGCTTTCATCCCTAACCCTAACCCTTCCGAAAGTCGGAGAAGCTCAAGGATGGTACCGATCGATGCGCACTACCCCATTTAGTGGGGGTAGAGCCTACTTGCAAGTCTCTCCGACCTTCACAAAAAAAGTTATTCAAGAATATCTCCTCAGATTTGGGGGAATTTCGTCGGTCGACCTCTTCCGAAGGTCGTACAAGCTCGGGGATGGTACCAATCGATCCGCAGGACCCAAATTAGTCCAGATGCAACCACTTTCCAAGTCTCTCCGACCTTCACAAAAAAAGTTATTCAAGAATATCTCTTTCTCCTATGTGCTTTCATCCCTAACCCTAACCCTAACCCTTCCGAAAGTCAGAGAAGCTCAAGGATGGTACCGATCGATGCGCGCTACCCCATTTAGTGGGTGCAGAGCCTACTTGCAAGTCTCTCCGACCTTCACAAAAAAAGTTATTCAAGAATATCTCTTTCTCCTATGTGCTTTCATCCCTAACCCTAACCCTAACCCTTCCGAAAGTCGGAGAAGCTCAAGGATGGTACCGATCGATGCGCGCTACCCCATTTAGTGGGGGTAGAGCCTACTTGCAAGTCTCTCCGACCTTCACAAAAAAAGTTATTCAAGAATATCTCTTTCTCCTATGTGCTTTCATCCCTAACCCTAACCCTAACCCTTCCGAAAGTCGGAGAAGCTCAAGGATGGTACCGATCGATGCGCGCTACCCCATTTAGTGGGGGTAGAGCCTACTTGCAAGTCTCTCCGACCTTCACAAAAAAAGTTATTCAAGAATATCTCTTTCTCCTATGTGCTTTCATCCCTAACCCTAACCCTAACCCTTCCGAAAGTCGGAGAAGCTCAAGGATGGTACCGATCGATGCGCGCAAGCCCATTTAGTGGGGGTAGAGCCTACTTGCAAGTCTCTCCGACCTTCACAAAAAAAGTTATTCAAGAATATCTCCTCAGATTTGGGGGAATTTCGTCGGTCGACCTCTTCCGAAGGTCGTACATGCTCGGGGATGGTACCAATCGATCCGCAGGACCCAAATTAGTCCAGATGCAACCACTTTCCAAGTCTCTCCGACCTTCACAAAAAAAGTTATTCAAGAATATCTCTTTCTCCTATGTGCTTTCATCCCTAACCCTAACCCTAACCCTTCCGAAAGTCGGAGAAGCTCAAGGATGGTACCGATCGATGCGCGCTACCCCATTTAGTGGGGGTAGAGCCTACTTGCAAGTCTCTCCGACCTTCACAAAAAAAGTTATTCAAGAATATCTCTTTCTCCTATGTGCTTTCATCCCTAACCCTAACCCTAACCCTTCCGAAAGTCGGAGAAGCTCAAGGATGGTACCGATCGATGCGCGCAACCCCATTTAGTGGGGGTAGAGCCTACTTGCAAGTCTCTCCGACCTTCACAAAAAAAGTTATTCAAGAATATCTCCTCAGATTTGGGGGAATTTCGTCGGTCGACCTCTTCCGAAGGTCGTACAAGCTCGGGGATGGTACCAATCGATCCGCAGGACCCAAATTAGTCCAGATGCAACCACTTTCCAAGTCTCTCCGACCTTCACAAAAAAAGTTATTCAAGAATATCTCTTTCTCCTATGTGCTTTCATCCCTAACCCTAACCCTAACCCTTCCGAAAGTCGGAGAAGCTCAAGGATGGTACCGATCGATGCGCGCTACCCCATTTAGTGGGAGTAGAGCCTACTTGCAAGTCTCTCCGACCTTCACAAAAAAAGTTATTCAAGAATATCTCTTTCTCCTATGTGCTTTCATCCCTAACCCTAACCCTAACCCTTCCGAAAGTCGGAGAAGCTCAAGGATGGTACTGATCGATGCGCGCTACCCCATTTAGTGGGGGTAGAGCCTACTTGCAAGTCTCTCCGACCTTCACAAAAAAAGTTATTCAAGAATATCTCCTCAGATTTGGGGGAATTTCGTCGGTCGACCTCTTCCGAAGGTCGTACAAGCTCGGGGATGGTACCAATCGATCCGCAGGACCCAAATTAGTCCAGATGCAACCACTTTCCAAGTCTCTCCGACCTTCACAAAAAAACTTATTCAAGAATATCTCTTTCTCCTATGTGCTTTCATCCCTAACCCTAACCCTAACCCTTCCGAAAGTCGGAGAAGCTCAAGGATGGTACCGATCGATGCGCGCTACCCCATTTAGTGGGGGTAGAGCCTACTTGCAAGTCTCTCCGACCTTCACAAAAAAAGTTATTCAAGAATATCTCTTTCTCCTATGTGCTTTCATCCCTAACCCTAACCCTAACCCTTCCGAAAGTCGGAGAAGCTCAAGGATGGTACCGATCGATGCGCGCAACCCCATTTAGTGGGGGTAGAGCCTACTTGCAAGTCTCTCCGACCTTCACAAAAAAAGTAATTCAAGAATATCTCCTCAGATTTGGGGGAATTTCGTCGGTCGACCTCTTCCGAAGGTCGTACAAGCTCGGGGATGGTACCAATCGATCCGCAGGACCCAAATTAGTCCAGATGCAACCACTTTCCAAGTCTCTCCGACCTTCACAAAAAAACTTATTCAAGAATATCTCTTTCTCCTATGTGCTTTCATCCCTAACCCTAACCCTAACCCTTCCGATAGTCGGAGAAGCTCAAGGATGGTACCGATCGATGCGCGCTACCCCATTTAGTGGGGGTAGAGCCTACTTGCAAGTCTCTCCGACCTTCACAAAAAAAGTTATTCAAGAATATCTCCTCAGATTTGGGGGAATTTCGTCGGTCGACCTCTTCCGAAGGTCGTACAAGCTCGGGGATGGTACCAATCGATCCACAGGACCCAAATTAGTCCAGATGCAACCACTTTCCAAGTCTCTCCGACCTTCACAAAAAAAGTTATTCAAGAATATCTCTTTCTCCTATGTGCTTTCATCCCTAACCCTAACCCTAACCCTTCCGAAAGTCGGAGAAGCTCAAGGATGGTACCGATCGATGCGCGCTACCCCATTTAGTGGGGGCAGAGCCTACTTGCAAGTCTCTCCGACCTTCACAAAAAAAGTTATTCAAGAATATCTCTTTCTCCTATGTGCTTTCATCCCTAACCCTAACCCTAACCCTTCCGAAAGTCGGAGAAGCTCAAGGATGGTACCGATCGATGCGCGCTACCCCATTTAGTGGGGGTAGAGCCTACTTGCAAGTCTCTCCGACCTTCACAAAAAAAGTTATTCAAGAATATCTCTTTCTCCTATGTGCTTTCATCCCTAACCCTAACCCTAACCCTTCCGAAAGTCGGAGAAGCTCAAGGATGGTACCGATCGATGCGCGCTACCCCATTTAGTGGGGGTAGAGCCTACTTGCAAGTCTCTCCGACCTTCACAAAAAAAGTTATTCAAGAATATCTCTTTCTCCTATGTGCTTTCATCCCTAACCCTAACCCTAACCCTTCCGAAAGTCGGAGAAGCTCAAGGATGGTACCGATCGATGTGCGCAACCCCATTTAGTGGGGGTAGAGCCTACTTGCAAGTCTCTCCGACCTTCACAAAAAAAGTTATTCAAGAATATCTCCTCAGATTTGGGGGAATTTCGTCGGTCGACCTCTTCCGAAGGTCGTACAAGCTCGGGGATGGTACCAATCGATCCGCAGGACCCAAATTAGTCCAGATGCAACCACTTTCCAAGTCTCTCCGACCTTCACAAAAAAAGTTATTCAAGAATATCTCTTTCTCCTATGTGCTTTCATCCCTAACCCTAACCCTAACCCTTCCGAAAGTCGCAGAAGCTCAAGGATGGTACCGATCGATGCGCGCTACCCCATTTAGTGGGGGTAGAGCCTACTTGCAAGTCTCTCCGACCTTCACAAAAAAAGTTATTCAAGAATATCTCTTTCTCCTATGTGCTTTCATCCCTAACCCTAACCCTAACCCTTCCGAAAGTCGGAGAAGCTCAAGGATGGTACCGATCGATGCGCGCAAGCCCATTTAGTGGGGGTAGAGCCTACTTGCAAGTCTCTCCGACCTTCACAAAAAAAGTTATTCAAGAATATCTCCTCAGATTTGGGGGAATTTCGTCGGTCGACCTCTTCCGAAGGTCGTACAAGCTCGGGGATGGTACCAATCGATCCGCAGGACCCAAATTAGTCCAGATGCAACCACTTTCCAAGTCTCTCCGACCTTCACAAAAAAAGTTATTCAAGAATATCTCTTTCTCCTATGTGCTTTCATCCCTAACCCTAACCCTAACCCTTCCGAAAGTCGGAGAAGCTCAAGGATGGTACCGATCGATGCGCGCTACCCCATTTAGTGGGGGTAGAGCCTACTTGCAAGTCTCTCCGACCTTCACAAAAAAAGTTATTCAAGAATATCTCTTTCTCCTATGTGCTTTCATCCCTAACCCTAACCCTAACCCTTCCGAAAGTCGGAGAAGCTCAAGGATGGTACCGATCGATGCGCGCAACCCCATTTAGTGGGGGTAGAGCCTACTTGCAAGTCTCTCCGACCTTCACAAAAAAAGTTATTCAAGAATATCTCCTCAGATTTGGGGGAATTTCGTCGGTCGACCTCTTCCGAAGGTCGTACAAGCTCGGGGATGGTACCAATCGATCCGCAGGACCCAAATTAGTCCAGATGCAACCACTTTTCAAGTCTCTCCGACCTTCACAAAAAAAGTTATTCAAGAATATCTCTTTCTCCTATGTGCTTTCATCCCTAACCCTAACCCTAACCCTTCCGAAAGTCGGAGAAGCTCAAGGATGGTACCGATCGATGCGCGCTACCCCATTTAGTGGGGGTAGAGCCTACTTGCAAGTCTCTCCGACCTTCACAAAAAAAGTTATTCAAGAATATCTCTTTCTCCTATGTGCTTTCATCCCTAACCCTAACCCTAACCCTTCCGAAAGTCGGAGAAGCTCAAGGATGGTACCGATCGATGCGCGCAACCCCATTTAGTGGGGGTAGAGCCTACTTGCAAGTCTCTCCGACCTTCACAAAAAAAGTTATTCAAGAATATCTCCTCAGATTTGGGGGAATTTCGTCGGTCGACCTCTTCCGAAGGTCGTACAAGCTCGGGGATGGTACCAATCGATCCGCAGGACCCAAATTAGTCCAGATGCAACCACTTTCCAAGTCTCTCCGACCTTCACAAAAAAAGTTATTCAAGAATATCTCTTTCTCCTATGTGCTTTCATCCCTAACCCTAACCCTAACCCTTCCGAAAGTCGGAGAAGCTCAAGGATGGTACCGATCGATGCGCGCAACCCCATTTAGTGGGGGTAGAGCCTACTTGCAAGTCTCTCCGACCTTCACAAAAAAAGTTATTCAAGAATATCTCCTCAGATTTGGGGGAATTTCGTCGGTCGACCTCTTTCGAAGGTCGTACAAGCTCGGGGATGGTACCAATCGATCCGCAGGACCCAAATTAGTCCAGATGCAACCACTTTCCAAGTCTCTCCGACCTTCACAAAAAAAGTTATTCAAGAATATCTCTTTCTCCTATGTGCTTTCATCCCTAACCCTAACCCTAACCCTTCCGAAAGTCGGAGAAGCTCAAGGATGGTACCGATCGATGCGCGCTACCCCATTTAGTGGGGGTAGAGCCTACTTGCAAGTCTCTCCGACCTTCACAAAAAAAGTTATTCAAGAATATCTCTTTCTCCTATGTGCTTTCATCCCTAACCCTAACCCTAACCCTTCCGAAAGTCGGAGAAGCTCAAGGATGGTACCGATCGATGCGCGCAACCCCATTTAGTGGGGGTAGAGCCTACTTGCAAGTCTCTCCGACCTTCACAAAAAAAGTTATTCAAGAATATCTCCTCAGATTTGGGGGAATTTCGTCGGTCGACCTCTTCCGAAGGTCGTACAAGCTCGGGGATGGTACCAATCGATCCGCAGGACCCAAATTAGTCCAGATGCAACCACTTTCCAAGTCTCTCCGACCTTCACAAAAAAAGTTATTCAAGAATATCTCTTTCTCCTATGTGCTTTCATCCCTAACCCTAACCCTAACCCTTCCGAAAGTCGGAGAAGCTCAAGGATGGTACCGATCGATGCGCGCTACCCCATTTAGTGGGAGTAGAGCCTACTTGCAAGTCTCTCCGACCTTCACAAAAAAAGTTATTCAAGAATATCTCTTTCTCCTATGTGCTTTCATCCCTAACCCTAACCCTAACCCTTCCGAAAGTCGGAGAAGCTCAAGGATGGTACTGATCGATGCGCGCTACCCCATTTAGTGGGGGTAGAGCCTACTTGCAAGTCTCTCCGACCTTCACAAAAAAAGTTATTCAAGAATATCTCCTCAGATTTGGGGGAATTTCGTCGGTCGACCTCTTCCGAAGGTCGTACAAGCTCGGGGATGGTACCAATCGATCCGCAGGACCCAAATTAGTCCAGATGCAACCACTTTCCAAGTCTCTCCGACCTTCACAAAAAAACTTATTCAAGAATATCTCTTTCTCCTATGTGCTTTCATCCCTAACCCTAACCCTAACCCTTCCGAAAGTCGGAGAAGCTCAAGGATGGTACCGATCGATGCGCGCTACCCCATTTAGTGGGGGTAGAGCCTACTTGCAAGTCTCTCCGACCTTCACAAAAAAAGTTATTCAAGAATATCTCTTTCTCCTATGTGCTTTCATCCCTAACCCTAACCCTAACCCTTCCGAAAGTCGGAGAAGCTCAAGGATGGTACCGATCGATGCGCGCAACCCCATTTAGTGGGGGTAGAGCCTACTTGCAAGTCTCTCCGACCTTCACAAAAAAAGTAATTCAAGAATATCTCCTCAGATTTGGGGGAATTTCGTCGGTCGACCTCTTCCGAAGGTCGTACAAGCTCGGGGATGGTACCAATCGATCCGCAGGACCCAAATTAGTCCAGATGCAACCACTTTCCAAGTCTCTCCGACCTTCACAAAAAAACTTATTCAAGAATATCTCTTTCTCCTATGTGCTTTCATCCCTAACCCTAACCCTAACCCTTCCGATAGTCGGAGAAGCTCAAGGATGGTACCGATCGATGCGCGCTACCCCATTTAGTGGGGGTAGAGCCTACTTGCAAGTCTCTCCGACCTTCACAAAAAAAGTTATTCAAGAATATCTCCTCAGATTTGGGGGAATTTCGTCGGTCGACCTCTTCCGAAGGTCGTACAAGCTCGGGGATGGTACCAATCGATCCACAGGACCCAAATTAGTCCAGATGCAACCACTTTCCAAGTCTCTCCGACCTTCACAAAAAAAGTTATTCAAGAATATCTCTTTCTCCTATGTGCTTTCATCCCTAACCCTAACCCTAACCCTTCCGAAAGTCGGAGAAGCTCAAGGATGGTACCGATCGATGCGCGCTACCCCATTTAGTGGGGGCAGAGCCTACTTGCAAGTCTCTCCGACCTTCACAAAAAAAGTTATTCAAGAATATCTCTTTCTCCTATGTGCTTTCATCCCTAACCCTAACCCTAACCCTTCCGAAAGTCGGAGAAGCTCAAGGATGGTACCGATCGATGCGCGCTACCCCATTTAGTGGGGGTAGAGCCTACTTGCAAGTCTCTCCGACCTTCACAAAAAAAGTTATTCAAGAATATCTCTTTCTCCTATGTGCTTTCATCCCTAACCCTAACCCTAACCCTTCCGAAAGTCGGAGAAGCTCAAGGATGGTACCGATCGATGCGCGCTACCCCATTTAGTGGGGGTAGAGCCTACTTGCAAGTCTCTCCGACCTTCACAAAAAAAGTTATTCAAGAATATCTCTTTCTCCTATGTGCTTTCATCCCTAACCCTAACCCTAACCCTTCCGAAAGTCGGAGAAGCTCAAGGATGGTACCGATCGATGTGCGCAACCCCATTTAGTGGGGGTAGAGCCTACTTGCAAGTCTCTCCGACCTTCACAAAAAAAGTTATTCAAGAATATCTCCTCAGATTTGGGGGAATTTCGTCGGTCGACCTCTTCCGAAGGTCGTACAAGCTCGGGGATGGTACCAATCGATCCGCAGGACCCAAATTAGTCCAGATGCAACCACTTTCCAAGTCTCTCCGACCTTCACAAAAAAAGTTATTCAAGAATATCTCTTTCTCCTATGTGCTTTCATCCCTAACCCTAACCCTAACCCTTCCGAAAGTCGCAGAAGCTCAAGGATGGTACCGATCGATGCGCGCTACCCCATTTAGTGGGGGTAGAGCCTACTTGCAAGTCTCTCCGACCTTCACAAAAAAAGTTATTCAAGAATATCTCTTTCTCCTATGTGCTTTCATCCCTAACCCTAACCCTAACCCTTCCGAAAGTCGGAGAAGCTCAAGGATGGTACCGATCGATGCGCGCTACCCCATTTAGTGGGGGTAGAGCCTACTTGCAAGTCTCTCCGACCTTCACAAAAAAAGTTATTCAAGAATATCTCTTTCTCCTATGTGCTTTCATCCCTAACCCTAACCCTAACCCTTCCGAAAGTCGGAGAAGCTCAAGGATGGTACCGATCGATGCGCGCAAGCCCATTTAGTGGGGGTAGAGCCTACTTGCAAGTCTCTCCGACCTTCACAAAAAAAGTTATTCAAGAATATCTCCTCAGATTTGGGGGAATTTCGTCGGTCGACCTCTTCCGAAGGTCGTACAAGCTCGGGGATGGTACCAATCGATCCGCAGGACCCAAATTAGTCCAGATGCAACCACTTTCCAAGTCTCTCCGACCTTCACAAAAAAAGTTATTCAAGAATATCTCTTTCTCCTATGTGCTTTCATCCCTAACCCTAACCCTAACCCTTCCGAAAGTCGGAGAAGCTCAAGGATGGTACCGATCGATGCGCGCTACCCCATTTAGTGGGGGTAGAGCCTACTTGCAAGTCTCTCCGACCTTCACAAAAAAAGTTATTCAAGAATATCTCTTTCTCCTATGTGCTTTCATCCCTAACCCTAACCCTAACCCTTCCGAAAGTCGGAGAAGCTCAAGGATGGTACCGATCGATGCGCGCAACCCCATTTAGTGGGGGTAGAGCCTACTTGCAAGTCTCTCCGACCTTCACAAAAAAAGTTATTCAAGAATATCTCCTCAGATTTGGGGGAATTTCGTCGGTCGACCTCTTCCGAAGGTCGTACAAGCTCGGGGATGGTACCAATCGATCCGCAGGACCCAAATTAGTCCAGATGCAACCACTTTTCAAGTCTCTCCGACCTTCACAAAAAAAGTTATTCAAGAATATCTCTTTCTCCTATGTGCTTTCATCCCTAACCCTAACCCTAACCCTTCCGAAAGTCGGAGAAGCTCAAGGATGGTACCGATCGATGCGCGCTACCCCATTTAGTGGGGGTAGAGCCTACTTGCAAGTCTCTCCGACCTTCACAAAAAAAGTTATTCAAGAATATCTCTTTCTCCTATGTGCTTTCATCCCTAACCCTAACCCTAACCCTTCCGAAAGTCGGAGAAGCTCAAGGATGGTACCGATCGATGCGCGCAACCCCATTTAGTGGGGGTAGAGCCTACTTGCAAGTCTCTCCGACCTTCACAAAAAAAGTTATTCAAGAATATCTCCTCAGATTTGGGGGAATTTCGTCGGTCGACCTCTTCCGAAGGTCGTACAAGCTCGGGGATGGTACCAATCGATCCGCAGGACCCAAATTAGTCCAGATGCAACCACTTTCCAAGTCTCTCCGACCTTCACAAAAAAAGTTATTCAAGAATATCTCTTTCTCCTATGTGCTTTCATCCCTAACCCTAACCCTAACCCTTCCGAAAGTCGGAGAAGCTCAAGGATGGTACCGATCGATGCGCGTTACCCCATTTAGTGGGGGTAGAGCCTACTTGCAAGTCTCTCCGACCTTCACAAAAAAAGTTATTCAAGAATATCTCTTTCTCCTATGTGCTTTCATCCCTAACCCTAACCCTAACCCTTCCGAAAGTCGGAGAAGCTCAAGGATGGTACCGATCGATGCGCGCAACCCCATTTAGTGGGGGTAGAGCCTACTTGCAAGTCTCTCCGACCTTCACAAAAAAAGTTATTCAAGAATATCTCCTCAGATTTGGGGGAATTTCGTCGGTCGACCTCTTTCGAAGGTCGTACAAGCTCGGGGATGGTACCAATCGATCCGCAGGACCCAAATTAGTCCAGATGCAACCACTTTCCAAGTCTCTCCGACCTTCACAAAAAAAGTTATTCAAGAATATCTCTTTCTCCTATGTGCTTTCATCCCTAACCCTAACCCTAACCCTTCCGAAAGTCGGAGAAGCTCAAGGATGGTACCGATCGATGCGCGCTACCCCATTTAGTGGGGGTAGAGCCTACTTGCAAGTCTCTCCGACCTTCACAAAAAAAGTTATTCAAGAATATCTCTTTCTCCTATGTGCTTTCATCCCTAACCCTAACCCTAACCCTTCCGAAAGTCGGAGAAGCTCAAGGATGGTACCGATCGATGCGCGCAACCCCATTTAGTGGGGGTAGAGCCTACTTGCAAGTCTCTCCGACCTTCACAAAAAAAGTTATTCAAGAATATCTCCTCAGATTTGGGGGAATTTCGTCGGTCGACCTCTTCCGAAGGTCGTACAAGCTCGGGGATGGTACCAATCGATCCGCAGGACCCAAATTAGTCCAGATGCAACCACTTTCCAAGTCTCTCCGACCTTCACAAAAAAAGTTATTCAAGAATATCTCTTTCTCCTATGTGCTTTCATCCCTAACCCTAACCCTAACCCTTCCGAAAGTCGGAGAAGCTCAAGGATGGTACCGATCGATGCGCGCTACCCCATTTAGTGGGAGTAGAGCCTACTTGCAAGTCTCTCCGACCTTCACAAAAAAAGTTATTCAAGAATATCTCTTTCTCCTATGTGCTTTCATCCCTAACCCTAACCCTAACCCTTCCGAAAGTCGGAGAAGCTCAAGGATGGTACTGATCGATGCGCGCTACCCCATTTAGTGGGGGTAGAGCCTACTTGCAAGTCTCTCCGACCTTCACAAAAAAAGTTATTCAAGAATATCTCCTCAGATTTGGGGGAATTTCGTCGGTCGACCTCTTCCGAAGGTCGTACAAGCTCGGGGATGGTACCAATCGATCCGCAGGACCCAAATTAGTCCAGATGCAACCACTTTCCAAGTCTCTCCGACCTTCACAAAAAAACTTATTCAAGAATATCTCTTTCTCCTATGTGCTTTCATCCCTAACCCTAACCCTAACCCTTCCGAAAGTCGGAGAAGCTCAAGGATGGTACCGATCGATGCGCGCTACCCCATTTAGTGGGGGTAGAGCCTACTTGCAAGTCTCTCCGACCTTCACAAAAAAAGTTATTCAAGAATATCTCTTTCTCCTATGTGCTTTCATCCCTAACCCTAACCCTAACCCTTCCGAAAGTCGGAGAAGCTCAAGGATGGTACCGATCGATGCGCGCAACCCCATTTAGTGGGGGTAGAGCCTACTTGCAAGTCTCTCCGACCTTCACAAAAAAAGTAATTCAAGAATATCTCCTCAGATTTGGGGGAATTTCGTCGGTCGACCTCTTCCGAAGGTCGTACAAGCTCGGGGATGGTACCAATCGATCCGCAGGACCCAAATTAGTCCAGATGCAACCACTTTCCAAGTCTCTCCGACCTTCACAAAAAAACTTATTCAAGAATATCTCTTTCTCCTATGTGCTTTCATCCCTAACCCTAACCCTAACCCTTCCGATAGTCGGAGAAGCTCAAGGATGGTACCGATCGATGCGCGCTACCCCATTTAGTGGGGGTAGAGCCTACTTGCAAGTCTCTCCGACCTTCACAAAAAAAGTTATTCAAGAATATCTCCTCAGATTTGGGGGAATTTCGTCGGTCGACCTCTTCCGAAGGTCGTACAAGCTCGGGGATGGTACCAATCGATCCACAGGACCCAAATTAGTCCAGATGCAACCACTTTCCAAGTCTCTCCGACCTTCACAAAAAAAGTTATTCAAGAATATCTCTTTCTCCTATGTGCTTTCATCCCTAACCCTAACCCTAACCCTTCCGAAAGTCGGAGAAGCTCAAGGATGGTACCGATCGATGCGCGCTACCCCATTTAGTGGGGGCAGAGCCTACTTGCAAGTCTCTCCGACCTTCACAAAAAAAGTTATTCAAGAATATCTCTTTCTCCTATGTGCTTTCATCCCTAACCCTAACCCTAACCCTTCCGAAAGTCGGAGAAGCTCAAGGATGGTACCGATCGATGCGCGCTACCCCATTTAGTGGGGGTAGAGCCTACTTGCAAGTCTCTCCGACCTTCACAAAAAAAGTTATTCAAGAATATCTCTTTCTCCTATGTGCTTTCATCCCTAACCCTAACCCTAACCCTTCCGAAAGTCGGAGAAGCTCAAGGATGGTACCGATCGATGCGCGCTACCCCATTTAGTGGGGGTAGAGCCTACTTGCAAGTCTCTCCGACCTTCACAAAAAAAGTTATTCAAGAATATCTCTTTCTCCTATGTGCTTTCATCCCTAACCCTAACCCTAACCCTTCCGAAAGTCGGAGAAGCTCAAGGATGGTACCGATCGATGCGCGCAACCCCATTTAGTGGGGGTAGAGCCTACTTGCAAGTCTCTCCGACCTTCACAAAAAAAGTTATTCAAGAATATCTCCTCAGATTTGGGGGAATTTCGTCGGTCGACCTCTTCCGAAGGTCGTACAAGCTCGGGGATGGTACCAATCGATCCGCAGGACCCAAATTAGTCCAGATGCAACCACTTTCCAAGTCTCTCCGACCTTCACAAAAAAAGTTATTCAAGAATATCTCTTTCTCCTATGTGCTTTCATCCCTAACCCTAACCCTAACCCTTCCGAAAGTCGCAGAAGCTCAAGGATGGTACCGATCGATGCGCGCTACCCCATTTAGTGGGGGTAGAGCCTACTTGCAAGTCTCTCCGACCTTCACAAAAAAAGTTATTCAAGAATATCTCTTTCTCCTATGTGCTTTCATCCCTAACCCTAACCCTAACCCTTCCGAAAGTCGGAGAAGCTCAAGGATGGTACCGATCGATGCGCGCAACCCCATTTAGTGGGGGTAGAGCCTACTTGCAAGTCTCTCCGACCTTCACAAAAAAAGTTATTCAAGAATATCTCCTCAGATTTGGGGGAATTTCGTCGGTCGACCTCTTTCGAAGGTCGTACAAGCTCGGGGATGGTACCAATCGATCCGCAGGACCCAAATTAGTCCAGATGCAACCACTTTCCAAGTCTCTCCGACCTTCACAAAAAAAGTTATTCAAGAATATCTCTTTCTCCTATGTGCTTTCATCCCTAACCCTAACCCTAACCCTTCCGAAAGTCGGAGAAGCTCAAGGATGGTACCGATCGATGCGCGCAACCCCATTTAGTGGGGGTAGAGCCTACTTGCAAGTCTCTCCGACCTTCACAAAAAAAGTTATTCAAGAATATCTCCTCAGATTTGGGGGAATTTCGTCGGTCGACCTCTTCCGAAGGTCGTACAAGCTCGGGGATGGTACCAATCGATCCGCAGGACCCAAATTAGTCCAGATGCAACCACTTTTCAAGTCTCTCCGACCTTCACAAAAAAAGTTATTCAAGAATATCTCTTTCTCCTATGTGCTTTCATCCCTAACCCTAACCCTAACCCTTCCGAAAGTCGGAGAAGCTCAAGGATGGTACCGATCGATGCGCGCTACCCCATTTAGTGGGGGTAGAGCCTACTTGCAAGTCTCTCCGACCTTCACAAAAAAAGTTATTCAAGAATATCTCTTTCTCCTATGTGCTTTCATCCCTAACCCTAACCCTAACCCTTCCGAAAGTCGGAGAAGCTCAAGGATGGTACCGATCGATGCGCGCAACCCCATTTAGTGGGGGTAGAGCCTACTTGCAAGTCTCTCCGACCTTCACAAAAAAAGTTATTCAAGAATATCTCCTCAGATTTGGGGGAATTTCGTCGGTCGACCTTTTCCGAAGGTCGTACAAGCTCGGGGATGGTACCAATCGATCCGCAGGACCCAAATTAGTCCAGATGCAACCACTTTCCAAGTCTCTCCGACCTTCACAAAAAAAGTTATTCAAGAATATCTCTTTCTCCTATGTGCTTTCATCCCTAACCCTAACCCTAACCCTTCCGAAAGTCGGAGAAGCTCAAGGATGGTACCGATCGATGTGCGCTACCCCATTTAGTGGGGGTAGAGCCTACTTGCAAGTCTTTCCGACCTTCACAAAAAAAGTTATTCAAGAATATCTCCTCAGATTTGGGGGAATTTCGTCGGTCGACCTCTTCCGAAGGTCGTACAAGCTCGGGGATGGTACCAATCGATCCGCAGGACCCAAATTAGTCCAGATGCAACCACTTTCCAAGTCTCTCCGACCTTCACAAAAAAACTTATTCAAGAATATCTCTTTCTCCTATGTGCTTTCATCCCTAACCCTAACCCTAACCCTTCCGAAAGTCGGAGAAGCTCAAGGATGGTACCGATCGATGCGCGCAACCCCATTTAGTGGGGGTAGAGCCTACTTGCAAGTCTCTCCGACCTTCACAAAAAAAGTAATTCAAGAATATCTCCTCAGATTTGGGGGAATTTCGTCGGTCGACCTCTTCCGAAGGTCGTACAAGCTCGGGGATGGTACCAATCGATCCGCAGGACCCAAATTAGTCCAGATGCAACCACTTTCCAAGTCTCTCCGACCTTCACAAAAAAAGTTATTCAAGAATATCTCTTTCTCCTATGTGCTTTCATCCCTAACCCTAACCCTAACCCTTCCGAAAGTCGGAGAAGCTCAAGGATTCGTACCGATCGATGCGCGCTACCCCATTTAGTGGGAGTAGAGCCTACTTGCAAGTCTCTCCGACCTTCACAAAAAAAGTTATTCAAGAATATCTCTTTCTCCTATGTGCTTTCATCCCTAACCCTAACCCTAACCCTTCCGAAAGTCGGAGAAGCTCAAGGATGGTACTGATCGATGCGCGCTACCCCATTTAGTGGGGGTAGAGCCTACTTGCAAGTCTCTCCGACCTTCACAAAAAAAGTTATTCAAGAATATCTCCTCAGATTTGGGGGAATTTCGTCGGTCGACCTCTTCCGAAGGTCGTACAAGCTCGGGGATGGTACCAATCGATCCGCAGGACCCAAATTAGTCCAGATGCAACCACTTTCCAAGTCTCTCCGACCTTCACAAAAAAACTTATTCAAGAATATCTCTTTCTCCTATGTGCTTTCATCCCTAACCCTAACCCTAACCCTTCCGAAAGTCGGAGAAGCTCAAGGATGGTACCGATCGATGCGCGCTACCCCATTTAGTGGGGGTAGAGCCTACTTGCAAGTCTCTCCGACCTTCACAAAAAAAGTTATTCAAGAATATCTCTTTCTCCTATGTGCTTTCATCCCTAACCCTAACCCTAACCCTTCCGAAAGTCGGAGAAGCTCAAGGATGGTACCGATCGATGCGCGCAACCCCATTTAGTGGGGGTAGAGCCTACTTGCAAGTCTCTCCGACCTTCACAAAAAAAGTAATTCAAGAATATCTCCTCAGATTTGGGGGAATTTCGTCGGTCGACCTCTTCCGAAGGTCGTACAAGCTCGGGGATGGTACCAATCGATCCGCAGGACCCAAATTAGTCCAGATGCAACCACTTTCCAAGTCTCTCCGACCTTCACAAAAAAACTTATTCAAGAATATCTCTTTCTCCTATGTGCTTTCATCCCTAACCCTAACCCTAACCCTTCCGATAGTCGGAGAAGCTCAAGGATGGTACCGATCGATGCGCGCTACCCCATTTAGTGGGGGTAGAGCCTACTTGCAAGTCTCTCCGACCTTCACAAAAAAAGTTATTCAAGAATATCTCCTCAGATTTGGGGGAATTTCGTCGGTCGACCTCTTCCGAAGGTCGTACAAGCTCGGGGATGGTACCAATCGATCCACAGGACCCAAATTAGTCCAGATGCAACCACTTTCCAAGTCTCTCCGACCTTCACAAAAAAAGTTATTCAAGAATATCTCTTTCTCCTATGTGCTTTCATCCCTAACCCTAACCCTAACCCTTCCGAAAGTCGGAGAAGCTCAAGGATGGTACCGATCGATGCGCGCTACCCCATTTAGTGGGGGCAGAGCCTACTTGCAAGTCTCTCCGACCTTCACAAAAAAAGTTATTCAAGAATATCTCTTTCTCCTATGTGCTTTCATCCCTAACCCTAACCCTAACCCTTCCGAAAGTCGGAGAAGCTCAAGGATGGTACCGATCGATGCGCGCTACCCCATTTAGTGGGGGTAGAGCCTACTTGCAAGTCTCTCCGACCTTCACAAAAAAAGTTATTCAAGAATATCTCTTTCTCCTATGTGCTTTCATCCCTAACCCTAACCCTAACCCTTCCGAAAGTCGGAGAAGCTCAAGGATGGTACCGATCGATGCGCGCTACCCCATTTAGTGGGGGTAGAGCCTACTTGCAAGTCTCTCCGACCTTCACAAAAAAAGTTATTCAAGAATATCTCTTTCTCCTATGTGCTTTCATCCCTAACCCTAACCCTAACCCTTCCGAAAGTCGGAGAAGCTCAATGATGGTACCGATCGATGCGCGCAACCCCATTTAGTGGGGGTAGAGCCTACTTGCAAGTCTCTCCGACCTTCACAAAAAAAGTTATTCAAGAATATCTCCTCAGATTTGGGGGAATTTCGTCGGTCGACCTCTTACGAAGGTCGTACAAGCTCGGGGATGGTACCAATCGATCCGCAGGACCCAAATTAGTCCAGATGCAACCACTTTCCAAGTCTCTCCGACCTTCACAAAAAAAGTTATTCAAGAATATCTCTTTCTCCTATGTGCTTTCATCCCTAACCCTAACCCTAACCCTTCCGAAAGTCGGAGAAGCTCAAGGATGGTACCGATCGATGCGCGCTACCCCATTTAGTGGGGGTAGAGCCTACTTGCAAGTCTCTCCGACCTTCACAAAAAAAGTTATTCAAGAATATCTCTTTCTCCTATGTGCTTTCATCCCTAACCCTAACCCTAACCCTTCCGAAAGTCGGAGAAGCTCAAGGATGGTACCGATCGATGCGCGCAACCCCATTTAGTGGGGGTAGAGCCTACTTGCAAGTCTCTCCGACCTTCACAAAAAAAGTTATTCAAGAATATCTCCTCAGATTTGGGGGAATTTCGTCGGTCGACCTCTTCCGAAGGTCGTACAAGCTCGGGGATGGTACCAATCGATCCGCAGGACCCAAATTAGTCCAGATGCAACCACTTTCCAAGTCTCTCCGACCTTCACAAAAAAAGTTATTCAAGAATATCTCTTTCTCCTATGTGCTTTCATCCCTAACCCTAACCCTAACCCTTCCGAAAGTCGGAGAAGCTCAAGGATGGTACCGATCGATGCGCGCAACCCCATTTAGTGGGGGTAGAGCCTACTTGCAAGTCTCTCCGACCTTCACAAAAAAAGTTATTCAAGAATATCTCCTCAGATTTGGGGGAATTTCGTCGGTCGACCTCTTCCGAAGGTCGTACAAGCTCGGGGATGGTACCAATCGATCCGCAGGACCCAAATTAGTCCAGATGCAACCACTTTTCAAGTCTCTCCGACCTTCACAAAAAAAGTTATTCAAGAATATCTCTTTCTCCTATGTGCTTTCATCCCTAACCCTAACCCTAACCCTTCCGAAAGTCGGAGAAGCTCAAGGATGGTACCGATCGATGCGCGCTACCCCATTTAGTGGGGGTAGAGCCTACTTGCAAGTCTCTCCGACCTTCACAAAAAAAGTTATTCAAGAATATCTCTTTCTCCTATGTGCTTTCATCCCTAACCCTAACCCTAACCCTTCCGAAAGTCGGAGAAGCTCAAGGATGGTACCGATCGATGCGCGCAACCCCATTTAGTGGGGGTAGAGCCTACTTGCAAGTCTCTCCGACCTTCACAAAAAAAGTTATTCAAGAATATCTCCTCAGATTTGGGGGAATTTCGTCGGTCGACCTTTTCCGAAGGTCGTACAAGCTCGGGGATGGTACCAATCGATCCGCAGGACCCAAATTAGTCCAGATGCAACCACTTTCCAAGTCTCTCCGACCTTCACAAAAAAAGTTATTCAAGAATATCTCTTTCTCCTATGTGCTTTCATCCCTAACCCTAACCCTAACCCTTCCGAAAGTCGGAGAAGCTCAAGGATGGTACCGATCGATGTGCGCTACCCCATTTAGTGGGGGTAGAGCCTACTTGCAAGTCTTTCCGACCTTCACAAAAAAAGTTATTCAAGAATATCTCCTCAGATTTGGGGGAATTTCGTCGGTCGACCTCTTCCGAAGGTCGTACAAGCTCGGGGATGGTACCAATCGATCCGCAGGACCCAAATTAGTCCAGATGCAACCACTTTCCAAGTCTCTCCGACCTTCACAAAAAAACTTATTCAAGAATATCTCTTTCTCCTATGTGCTTTCATCCCTAACCCTAACCCTAACCCTTCCGAAAGTCGGAGAAGCTCAAGGATGGTACCGATCGATGCGCGCTACCCCATTTAGTGGGGGTAGAGCCTACTTGCAAGTCTCTCCGACCTTCACAAAAAAAGTTATTCAAGAATATCTCTTTCTCCTATGTGCTTTCATCCCTAACCCTAACCCTAACCCTTCCGAAAGTCGGAGAAGCTCAAGGATGGTACCGATCGATGCGCGCAACCCCATTTAGTGGGGGTAGAGCCTACTTGCAAGTCTCTCCGACCTTCACAAAAAAAGTAATTCAAGAATATCTCCTCAGATTTGGGGGAATTTCGTCGGTCGACCTCTTCCGAAGGTCGTACAAGCTCGGGGATGGTACCAATCGATCCGCAGGACCCAAATTAGTCCAGATGCAACCACTTTCCAAGTCTCTCCGACCTTCACAAAAAAACTTATTCAAGAATATCTCTTTCTCCTATGTGCTTTCATCCCTAACCCTAACCCTAACCCTTCCGATAGTCGGAGAAGCTCAAGGATGGTACCGATCGATGCGCGCTACCCCATTTAGTGGGGGTAGAGCCTACTTGCAAGTCTCTCCGACCTTCACAAAAAAAGTTATTCAAGAATATCTCCTCAGATTTGGGGGAATTTCGTCGGTCGACCTCTTCCGAAGGTCGTACAAGCTCGGGGATGGTACCAATCGATCCACAGGACCCAAATTAGTCCAGATGCAACCACTTTCCAAGTCTCTCCGACCTTCACAAAAAAAGTTATTCAAGAATATCTCTTTCTCCTATGTGCTTTCATCCCTAACCCTAACCCTAACCCTTCCGAAAGTCGGAGAAGCTCAAGGATGGTACCGATCGATGCGCGCTACCCCATTTAGTGGGGGCAGAGCCTACTTGCAAGTCTCTCCGACCTTCACAAAAAAAGTTATTCAAGAATATCTCTTTCTCCTATGTGCTTTCATCCCTAACCCTAACCCTAACCCTTCCGAAAGTCGGAGAAGCTCAAGGATGGTACCGATCGATGCGCGCTACCCCATTTAGTGGGGGTAGAGCCTACTTGCAAGTCTCTCCGACCTTCACAAAAAAAGTTATTCAAGAATATCTCTTTCTCCTATGTGCTTTCATCCCTAACCCTAACCCTAACCCTTCCGAAAGTCGGAGAAGCTCAAGGATGGTACCGATCGATGCGCGCTACCCCATTTAGTGGGGGTAGAGCCTACTTGCAAGTCTCTCCGACCTTCACAAAAAAAGTTATTCAAGAATATCTCTTTCTCCTATGTGCTTTCATCCCTAACCCTAACCCTAACCCTTCCGAAAGTCGGAGAAGCTCAAGGATGGTACCGATCGATGCGCGCAACCCCATTTAGTGGGGGTAGAGCCTACTTGCAAGTCTCTCCGACCTTCACAAAAAAAGTTATTCAAGAATATCTCCTCAGATTTGGGGGAATTTCGTCGGTCGACCTCTTCCGAAGGTCGTACAAGCTCGGGGATGGTACCAATCGATCCGCAGGACCCAAATTAGTCCAGATGCAACCACTTTCCAAGTCTCTCCGACCTTCACAAAAAAAGTTATTCAAGAATATCTCTTTCTCCTATGTGCTTTCATCCCTAACCCTAACCCTAACCCTTCCGAAAGTCGGAGAAGCTCAAGGATGGTACCGATCGATGCGCGCTACCCCATTTAGTGGGGGTAGAGCCTACTTGCAAGTCTCTCCGACCTTCACAAAAAAAGTTATTCAAGAATATCTCTTTCTCCTATGTGCTTTCATCCCTAACCCTAACCCTAACCCTTCCGAAAGTCGGAGAAGCTCAAGGATGGTACCGATCGATGCGCGCAACCCCATTTAGTGGGGGTAGAGCCTACTTGCAAGTCTCTCCGACCTTCACAAAAAAAGTTATTCAAGAATATCTCCTCAGATTTGGGGGAATTTCGTCGGTCGACCTCTTCCGAAGGTCGTACAAGCTCGGGGATGGTACCAATCGATCCGCAGGACCCAAATTAGTCCAGATGCAACCACTTTTCAAGTCTCTCCGACCTTCACAAAAAAAGTTATTCAAGAATATCTCTTTCTCCTATGTGCTTTCATCCCTAACCCTAACCCTAACCCTTCCGAAAGTCGGAGAAGCTCAAGGATGGTACCGATCGATGCGCGCTACCCCATTTAGTGGGGGTAGAGCCTACTTGCAAGTCTCTCCGACCTTCACAAAAAAAGTTATTCAAGAATATCTCTTTCTCCTATGTGCTTTCATCCCTAACCCTAACCCTAACCCTTCCGAAAGTCGGAGAAGCTCAAGGATGGTACCGATCGATGCGCGCAACCCCATTTAGTGGGGGTAGAGCCTACTTGCAAGTCTCTCCGACCTTCACAAAAAAAGTTATTCAAGAATATCTCCTCAGATTTGGGGGAATTTCGTCGGTCGACCTTTTCCGAAGGTCGTACAAGCTCGGGGATGGTACCAATCGATCCGCAGGACCCAAATTAGTCCAGATGCAACCACTTTCCAAGTCTCTCCGACCTTCACAAAAAAAGTTATTCAAGAATATCTCTTTCTCCTATGTGCTTTCATCCCTAACCCTAACCCTAACCCTTCCGAAAGTCGGAGAAGCTCAAGGATGGTACCGATCGATGCGCGCTACCCCATTTAGTGGGGGTAGAGCCTACTTGCAAGTCTTTCCGACCTTCACAAAAAAAGTTATTCAAGAATATCTCCTCAGATTTGGGGGAATTTCGTCGGTCGACCTCTTCCGAAGGTCGTACAAGCTCGGGGATGGTACCAATCGATCCGCAGGACCCAAATTAGTCCAGATGCAACCACTTTCCAAGTCTCTCCGACCTTCACAAAAAAAGTTATTCAAGAATATCTCCTCAGATTTGGGGGAATTTCGTCGGTCGACCTCTTCCGAAGGTCGTACAAGCTCGGGGATGGTACCAATCGATCCGCAGGACCCAAATTAGTCCAGATGCAACCACTTTCCAAGTCTCTCCGACCTTCACAAAAAAAGTTATTCAAGAATATCTCTTTCTCCTATGTGCTTTCATCCCTAACCCTAACCCTAACCCTTCCGAAAGTCGGAGAAGCTCAAGGATGGTACCGATCGATGCGCGCTACCCCATTTAGTGGGGGTAGAGCCTACTTGCAAGTCTCTCCGACCTTCACAAAAAAAGTTATTCAAGAATATCTCTTTCTCCTATGTGCTTTCATCCCTAACCCTAACCCTAACCCTTCCGAAAGTCGGAGAAGCTCAAGGATGGTACCGATCGATGCGCGCAACCCCATTTAGTGGGGGTAGAGCCTACTTGCAAGTCTCTCCGACCTTCACAAAAAAAGTTATTCAAGAATATCTCCTCAGATTTGGGGGAATTTCGTCGGTCGACCTCTTCCGAAGGTCGTACAAGCTCGGGGATGGTACCAATCGATCCGCAGGACCCAAATTAGTCCAGATGCAACCACTTTTCAAGTCTCTCCGACCTTCACAAAAAAAGTTATTCAAGAATATCTCTTTCTCCTATGTGCTTTCATCCCTAACCCTAACCCTAACCCTTCCGAAAGTCGGAGAAGCTCAAGGATGGTACCGATCGATGCGCGCTACCCCATTTAGTGGGGGTAGAGCCTACTTGCAAGTCTCTCCGACCTTCACAAAAAAAGTTATTCAAGAATATCTCTTTCTCCTATGTGCTTTCATCCCTAACCCTAACCCTAACCCTTCCGAAAGTCGGAGAAGCTCAAGGATGGTACCGATCGATGCGCGCAACCCCATTTAGTGGGGGTAGAGCCTACTTGCAAGTCTCTCCGACCTTCACAAAAAAAGTTATTCAAGAATATCTCCTCAGATTTGGGGGAATTTCGTCGGTCGACCTTTTCCGAAGGTCGTACAAGCTCGGGGATGGTACCAATCGATCCGCAGGACCCAAATTAGTCCAGATGCAACCACTTTCCAAGTCTCTCCGACCTTCACAAAAAAAGTTATTCAAGAATATCTCTTTCTCCTATGTGCTTTCATCCCTAACCCTAACCCTAACCCTTCCGAAAGTCGGAGAAGCTCAAGGATGGTACCGATCGATGCGCGCTACCCCATTTAGTGGGGGTAGAGCCTACTTGCAAGTCTTTCCGACCTTCACAAAAAAAGTTATTCAAGAATATCTCCTCAGATTTGGGGGAATTTCGTCGGTCGACCTCTTCCGAAGGTCGTACAAGCTCGGGGATGGTACCAATCGATCCGCAGGACCCAAATTAGTCCAGATGCAACCACTTTCCAAGTCTCTCCGACCTTCACAAAAAAACTTATTCAAGAATATCTCTTTCTCCTATGTGCTTTCATCCCTAACCCTAACCCTAACCCTTCCGAAAGTCGGAGAAGCTCAAGGATGGTACCGATCGATGCGCGCTACCCCATTTAGTGGGGGTAGAGCCTACTTGCAAGTCTCTCCGACCTTCACAAAAAAAGTTATTCAAGAATATCTCTTTCTCCTATGTGCTTTCATCCCTAACCCTAACCCTAACCCTTCCGAAAGTCGGAGAAGCTCAAGGATGGTACCGATCGATGCGCGCAACCCCATTTAGTGGGGGTAGAGCCTACTTGCAAGTCTCTCCGACCTTCACAAAAAAAGTAATTCAAGAATATCTCCTCAGATTTGGGGGAATTTCGTCGGTCGACCTCTTCCGAAGGTCGTACAAGCTCGGGGATGGTACCAATCGATCCGCAGGACCCAAATTAGTCCAGATGCAACCACTTTCCAAGTCTCTCCGACCTTCACAAAAAAACTTATTCAAGAATATCTCTTTCTCCTATGTGCTTTCATCCCTAACCCTAACCCTAACCCTTCCGATAGTCGGAGAAGCTCAAGGATGGTACCGATCGATGCGCGCTACCCCATTTAGTGGGGGTAGAGCCTACTTGCAAGTCTCTCCGACCTTCACAAAAAAAGTTATTCAAGAATATCTCCTCAGATTTGGGGGAATTTCGTCGGTCGACCTCTTCCGAAGGTCGTACAAGCTCGGGGATGGTACCAATCGATCCACAGGACCCAAATTAGTCCAGATGCAACCACTTTCCAAGTCTCTCCGACCTTCACAAAAAAAGTTATTCAAGAATATCTCTTTCTCCTATGTGCTTTCATCCCTAACCCTAACCCTAACCCTTCCGAAAGTCGGAGAAGCTCAAGGATGGTACCGATCGATGCGCGCTACCCCATTTAGTGGGGGCAGAGCCTACTTGCAAGTCTCTACGACCTTCACAAAAAAAGTTATTCAAGAATATCTCTTTCTCCTATGTGCTTTCATCCCTAACCCTAACCCTAACCCTTCCGAAAGTCGGAGAAGCTCAAGGATGGTACCGATCGATGCGCGCTACCCCATTTAGTGGGGGTAGAGCCTACTTGCAAGTCTCTCCGATCTTCACAAAAAAAGTTATTCAAGAATATCTCTTTCTCCTATGTGCTTTCATCCCTAACCCTAACCCTAACCCTTCCGAAAGTCGGAGAAGCTCAAGGATGGTACCGATCGATGCGCGCTACCCCATTTAGTGGGGGTAGAGCCTACTTGCAAGTCTCTCCGACCTTCACAAAAAAAGTTATTCAAGAATATCTCTTTCTCCTATGTGCTTTCATCCCTAACCCTAACCCTAACCCTTCCGAAAGTCGGAGAAGCTCAAGGATGGTACCGATCGATGCGCGCAACCCCATTTAGTGGGGGTAGAGCCTACTTGCAAGTCTCTCCGACCTTCACAAAAAAAGTTATTCAAGAATATCTCCTCAGATTTGGGGGAATTTCGTCGGTCGACCTCTTCCGAAGGTCGTACAAGCTCGGGGATGGTACCAATCGATCCGCAGGACCCAAATTAGTCCAGATGCAACCACTTTCCAAGTCTCTCCGACCTTCACAAAAAAAGTTATTCAAGAATATCTCTTTCTCCTATGTGCTTTCATCCCTAACCCTAACCCTAACCCTTCCGAAAGTCGGAGAAGCTCAAGGATGGTACCGATCGATGCGCGCTACCCCATTTAGTGGGGGTAGAGCCTACTTGCAAGTCTCTCCGACCTTCACAAAAAAAGTTATTCAAGAATATCTCTTTCTCCTATGTGCTTTCATCCCTAACCCTAACCCTAACCCTTCCGAAAGTCGGAGAAGCTCAAGGATGGTACCGATCGATGCGCGCAACCCCATTTAGTGGGGGTAGAGCCTACTTGCAAGTCTCTCCGACCTTCACAAAAAAAGTTATTCAAGAATATCTCCTCAGATTTGGGGGAATTTCGTCGGTCGACCTCTTCCGAAGGTCGTACAAGCTCGGGGATGGTACCAATCGATCCGCAGGACCCAAATTAGTCCAGATGCAACCACTTTCCAAGTCTCTCCGACCTTCACAAAAAAAGTTATTCAAGAATATCTCTTTCTCCTATGTGCTTTCATCCCTAACCCTAACCCTAACCCTTCCGAAAGTCGGAGAAGCTCAAGGATGGTACCGATCGATGCGCGCAACCCCATTTAGTGGGGGTAGAGCCTACTTGCAAGTCTCTCCGACCTTCACAAAAAAAGTTATTCAAGAATATCTCCTCAGATTTGGGGGAATTTCGTCGGTCGACCTCTTCCGAAGGTCGTACAAGCTCGGGGATGGTACCAATCGATCCGCAGGACCCAAATTAGTCCAGATGCAACCACTTTCCAAGTCTCTCCGACCTTCACAAAAAAAGTTATTCAAGAATATCTCTTTCTCCTATGTGCTTTCATCCCTAACCCTAACCCTAACCCTTCCGAAAGTCGGAGAAGCTCAAGGATGGTACCGATCGATGCGCGCTACCCCATTTAGTGGGGGTAGAGCCTACTTGCAAGTCTCTCCGACCTTCACAAAAAAAGTTATTCAAGAATATCTCTTTCTCCTATGTGCTTTCATCCCTAACCCTAACCCTAACCCTTCCGAAAGTCGGAGAAGCTCAAGGATGGTACCGATCGATGCGCGCAACCCCATTTAGTGGGGGTAGAGCCTACTTGCAAGTCTCTCCGACCTTCACAAAAAAAGTTATTCAAGAATATCTCCTCAGATTTGGGGGAATTTCGTCGGTCGACCTCTTCCGAAGGTCGTACAAGCTCGGGGATGGTACCAATCGATCCGCAGGACCCAAATTAGTCCAGATGCAACCACTTTTCAAGTCTCTCCGACCTTCACAAAAAAAGTTATTCAAGAATATCTCTTTCTCCTATGTGCTTTCATCCCTAACCCTAACCCTAACCCTTCCGAAAGTCGGAGAAGCTCAAGGATGGTACCGATCGATGCGCGCTACCCCATTTAGTGGGGGTAGAGCCTACTTGCAAGTCTCTCCGACCTTCACAAAAAAAGTTATTCAAGAATATCTCTTTCTCCTATGTGCTTTCATCCCTAACCCTAACCCTAACCCTTCCGAAAGTCGGAGAAGCTCAAGGATGGTACCGATCGATGCGCGCAACCCCATTTAGTGGGGGTAGAGCCTACTTGCAAGTCTCTCCGACCTTCACAAAAAAAGTTATTCAAGAATATCTCCTCAGATTTGGGGGAATTTCGTCGGTCGACCTTTTCCGAAGGTCGTACAAGCTCGGGGATGGTACCAATCGATCCGCAGGACCCAAATTAGTCCAGATGCAACCACTTTCCAAGTCTCTCCGACCTTCACAAAAAAAGTTATTCAAGAATATCTCTTTCTCCTATGTGCTTTCATCCCTAACCCTAACCCTAACCCTTCCGAAAGTCGGAGAAGCTCAAGGATGGTACCGATCGATGCGCGCTACCCCATTTAGTGGGGGTAGAGCCTACTTGCAAGTCTTTCCGACCTTCACAAAAAAAGTTATTCAAGAATATCTCCTCAGATTTGGGGGAATTTCGTCGGTCGACCTCTTCCGAAGGTCGTACAAGCTCGGGGATGGTACCAATCGATCCGCAGGACCCAAATTAGTCCAGATGCAACCACTTTCCAAGTCTCTCCGACCTTCACAAAAAAACTTATTCAAGAATATCTCTTTCTCCTATGTGCTTTCATCCCTAACCCTAACCCTAACCCTTCCGAAAGTCGGAGAAGCTCAAGGATGGTACCGATCGATGCGCGCTACCCCATTTAGTGGGGGTAGAGCCTACTTGCAAGTCTCTCCGACCTTCACAAAAAAAGTTATTCAAGAATATCTCTTTCTCCTATGTGCTTTCATCCCTAACCCTAACCCTAACCCTTCCGAAAGTCGGAGAAGCTCAAGGATGGTACCGATCGATGCGCGCAACCCCATTTAGTGGGGGTAGAGCCTACTTGCAAGTCTCTCCGACCTTCACAAAAAAAGTAATTCAAGAATATCTCCTCAGATTTGGGGGAATTTCGTCGGTCGACCTCTTCCGAAGGTCGTACAAGCTCGGGGATGGTACCAATCGATCCGCAGGACCCAAATTAGTCCAGATGCAACCACTTTCCAAGTCTCTCCGACCTTCACAAAAAAACTTATTCAAGAATATCTCTTTCTCCTATGTGCTTTCATCCCTAACCCTAACCCTAACCCTTCCGATAGTCGGAGAAGCTCAAGGATGGTACCGATCGATGCGCGCTACCCCATTTAGTGGGGGTAGAGCCTACTTGCAAGTCTCTCCGACCTTCACAAAAAAAGTTATTCAAGAATATCTCCTCAGATTTGGGGGAATTTCGTCGGTCGACCTCTTCCGAAGGTCGTACAAGCTCGGGGATGGTACCAATCGATCCGCAGGACCCAAATTAGTCCAGATGCAACCACTTTCCAAGTCTCTCCGACCTTCACAAAAAAACTTATTCAAGAATATCTCTTTCTCCTATGTGCTTTCATCCCTAACCCTAACCCTAACCCTTCCGATAGTCGGAGAAGCTCAAGGATGGTACCGATCGATGCGCGCTACCCCATTTAGTGGGGGTAGAGCCTACTTGCAAGTCTCTCCGACCTTCACAAAAAAAGTTATTCAAGAATATCTCCTCAGATTTGGGGGAATTTCGTCGGTCGACCTCTTCCGAAGGTCGTACAAGCTCGGGGATGGTACCAATCGATCCACAGGACCCAAATTAGTCCAGATGCAACCACTTTCCAAGTCTCTCCGACCTTCACAAAAAAAGTTATTCAAGAATATCTCTTTCTCCTATGTGCTTTCATCCCTAACCCTAACCCTAACCCTTCCGAAAGTCGGAGAAGCTCAAGGATGGTACCGATCGATGCGCGCTACCCCATTTAGTGGGGGCAGAGCCTACTTGCAAGTCTCTCCGACCTTCACAAAAAAAGTTATTCAAGAATATCTCTTTCTCCTATGTGCTTTCATCCCTAACCCTAACCCTAACCCTTCCGAAAGTCGGAGAAGCTCAAGGATGGTACCGATCGATGCGCGCTACCCCATTTAGTGGGGGTAGAGCCTACTTGCAAGTCTCTCCGATCTTCACAAAAAAAGTTATTCAAGAATATCTCTTTCTCCTATGTGCTTTCATCCCTAACCCTAACCCTAACCCTTCCGAAAGTCGGAGAAGCTCAAGGATGGTACCGATCGATGCGCGCTACCCCATTTAGTGGGGGTAGAGCCTACTTGCAAGTCTCTCCGACCTTCACAAAAAAAGTTATTCAAGAATATCTCTTTCTCCTATGTGCTTTCATCCCTAACCCTAACCCTAACCCTTCCGAAAGTCGGAGAAGCTCAAGGATGGTACCGATCGATGCGCGCAACCCCATTTAGTGGGGGTAGAGCCTACTTGCAAGTCTCTCCGACCTTCACAAAAAAAGTTATTCAAGAATATCTCCTCAGATTTGGGGGAATTTCGTCGGTCGACCTCTTCCGAAGGTCGTACAAGCTCGGGGATGGTACCAATCGATCCGCAGGACCCAAATTAGTCCAGATGCAACCACTTTCCAAGTCTCTCCGACCTTCACAAAAAAAGTTATTCAAGAATATCTCTTTCTCCTATGTGCTTTCATCCCTAACCCTAACCCTAACCCTTCCGAAAGTCGGAGAAGCTCAAGGATGGTACCGATCGATGCGCGCTACCCCATTTAGTGGGGGTAGAGCCTACTTGCAAGTCTCTCCGACCTTCACAAAAAAAGTTATTCAAGAATATCTCTTTCTCCTATGTGCTTTCATCCCTAACCCTAACCCTAACCCTTCCGAAAGTCGGAGAAGCTCAAGGATGGTACCGATCGATGCGCGCAACCCCATTTAGTGGGGGTAGAGCCTACTTGCAAGTCTCTCCGACCTTCACAAAAAAAGTTATTCAAGAATATCTCCTCAGATTTGGGGGAATTTCGTCGGTCGACCTCTTCCGAAGGTCGTACAAGCTCGGGGATGGTACCAATCGATCCGCAGGACCCAAATTAGTCCAGATGCAACCACTTTCCAAGTCTCTCCGACCTTCACAAAAAAAGTTATTCAAGAATATCTCTTTCTCCTATGTGCTTTCATCCCTAACCCTAACCCTAACCCTTCCGAAAGTCGGAGAAGCTCAAGGATGGTACCGATCGATGCGCGCAACCCCATTTAGTGGGGGTAGAGCCTACTTGCAAGTCTCTCCGACCTTCACAAAAAAAGTTATTCAAGAATATCTCCTCAGATTTGGGGGAATTTCGTCGGTCGACCTCTTCCGAAGGTCGTACAAGCTCGGGGATGGTACCAATCGATCCGCAGGACCCAAATTAGTCCAGATGCAACCACTTTCCAAGTCTCTCCGACCTTCACAAAAAAAGTTATTCAAGAATATCTCTTTCTCCTATGTGCTTTCATCCCTAACCCTAACCCTAACCCTTCCGAAAGTCGGAGAAGCTCAAGGATGGTACCGATCGATGCGCGCTACCCCATTTAGTGGGGGTAGAGCCTACTTGCAAGTCTCTCCGACCTTCACAAAAAAAGTTATTCAAGAATATCTCTTTCTCCTATGTGCTTTCATCCCTAACCCTAACCCTAACCCTTCCGAAAGTCGGAGAAGCTCAAGGATGGTACCGATCGATGCGCGCAACCCCATTTAGTGGGGGTAGAGCCTACTTGCAAGTCTCTCCGACCTTCACAAAAAAAGTTATTCAAGAATATCTCCTCAGATTTGGGGGAATTTCGTCGGTCGACCTCTTCCGAAGGTCGTACAAGCTCGGGGATGGTACCAATCGATCCGCAGGACCCAAATTAGTCCAGATGCAACCACTTTCCAAGTCTCTCCGACCTTCACAAAAAAAGTTATTCAAGAATATCTCTTTCTCCTATGTGCTTTCATCCCTAACCCTAACCCTAACCCTTCCGAAAGTCGGAGAAGCTCAAGGATGGTACCGATCGATGCGCGCTACCCCATTTAGTGGGGGTAGAGCCTACTTGCAAGTCTCTCCGACCTTCACAAAAAAAGTTATTCAAGAATATCTCTTTCTCCTATGTGCTTTCATCCCTAACCCTAACCCTAACCCTTCCGAAAGTCGGAGAAGCTCAAGGATGGTACCGATCGATGCGCGCAACCCCATTTAGTGGGGGTAGAGCCTACTTGCAAGTCTCTCCGACCTTCACAAAAAAAGTTATTCAAGAATATCTCCTCAGATTTGGGGGAATTTCGTCGGTCGACCTCTTCCGAAGGTCGTACAAGCTCGGGGATGGTACCAATCGATCCGCAGGACCCAAATTAGTCCAGATGCAACCACTTTCCAAGTCTCTCCGACCTTCACAAAAAAAGTTATTCAAGAATATCTCTTTCTCCTATGTGCTTTCATCCCTAACCCTAACCCTAACCCTTCCGAAAGTCGGAGAAGCTCAAGGATGGTACCGATCGATGCGCGCAACCCCATTTAGTGGGGGTAGAGCCTACTTGCAAGTCTCTCCGACCTTCACAAAAAAAGTTATTCAAGAATATCTCCTCAGATTTGGGGGAATTTCGTCGGTCGACCTCTTCCGAAGGTCGTACAAGCTCGGGGATGGTACCAATCGATCCGCAGGACCCAAATTAGTCCAGATGCAACCACTTTTCAAGTCTCTCCGACCTTCACAAAAAAAGTTATTCAAGAATATCTCTTTCTCCTATGTGCTTTCATCCCTAACCCTAACCCTAACCCTTCCGAAAGTCGGAGAAGCTCAAGGATGGTACCGATCGATGCGCGCTACCCCATTTAGTGGGGGTAGAGCCTACTTGCAAGTCTCTCCGACCTTCACAAAAAAAGTTATTCAAGAATATCTCTTTCTCCTATGTGCTTTCATCCCTAACCCTAACCCTAACCCTTCCGAAAGTCGGAGAAGCTCAAGGATGGTACCGATCGATGCGCGCAACCCCATTTAGTGGGAGTAGAGCCTACTTGCAAGTCTCTCCGACCTTCACAAAAAAAGTTATTCAAGAATATCTCCTCAGATTTGGGGGAATTTCGTCGGTCGACCTTTTCCGAAGGTCGTACAAGCTCGGGGATGGTACCAATCGATCCGCAGGACCCAAATTAGTCCAGATGCAACCACTTTCCAAGTCTCTCCGACCTTCACAAAAAAAGTTATTCAAGAATATCTCTTTCTCCTATGTGCTTTCATCCCTAACCCTAACCCTAACCCTTCCGAAAGTCGGAGAAGCTCAAGGATGGTACCGATCGATGCGCGCTACCCCATTTAGTGGGGGTAGAGCCTACTTGCAAGTCTCTCCGACCTTCACAAAAAAAGTTATTCAAGAATATCTCTTTCTCCTATGTGCTTTCATCCCTAACCCTAACCCTAACCCTTCCGAAAGTCGGAGAAGCTCAAGGATGGTACCGATCGATGCGCGCAACCCCATTTAGTGGGGGTAGAGCCTACTTGCAAGTCTCTCCGACCTTCACAAAAAAAGTTATTCAAGAATATCTCCTCAGATTTGGGGGAATTTCGTCGGTCGACCTCTTCCGAAGGTCGTACAAGCTCGGGGATGGTACCAATCGATCCGCAGGACCCAAATTAGTCCAGATGCAACCACTTTCCAAGTCTCTCCGACCTTCACAAAAAAAGTTATTCAAGAATATCTCTTTCTCCTATGTGCTTTCATCCCTAACCCTAACCCTAACCCTTCCGAAAGTCGGAGAAGCTCAAGGATGGTACCGATCGATGCGCGCAACCCCATTTAGTGGGGGTAGAGCCTACTTGCAAGTCTCTCCGACCTTCACAAAAAAAGTTATTCAAGAATATCTCCTCAGATTTGGGGGAATTTCGTCGGTCGACCTCTTCCGAAGGTCGTACAAGCTCGGGGATGGTACCAATCGATCCGCAGGACCCAAATTAGTCCAGATGCAACCACTTTTCAAGTCTCTCCGACCTTCACAAAAAAAGTTATTCAAGAATATCTCTTTCTCCTATGTGCTTTCATCCCTAACCCTAACCCTAACCCTTCCGAAAGTCGGAGAAGCTCAAGGATGGTACCGATCGATGCGCGCTACCCCATTTAGTGGGGGTAGAGCCTACTTGCAAGTCTCTCCGACCTTCACAAAAAAAGTTATTCAAGAATATCTCTTTCTCCTATGTGCTTTCATCCCTAACCCTAACCCTAACCCTTCCGAAAGTCGGAGAAGCTCAAGGATGGTACCGATCGATGCGCGCAACCCCATTTAGTGGGAGTAGAGCCTACTTGCAAGTCTCTCCGACCTTCACAAAAAAAGTTATTCAAGAATATCTCCTCAGATTTGGGGGAATTTCGTCGGTCGACCTTTTCCGAAGGTCGTACAAGCTCGGGGATGGTACCAATCGATCCGCAGGACCCAAATTAGTCCAGATGCAACCACTTTCCAAGTCTCTCCGACCTTCACAAAAAAAGTTATTCAAGAATATCTCTTTCTCCTATGTGCTTTCATCCCTAACCCTAACCCTAACCCTTCCGAAAGTCGGAGAAGCTCAAGGATGGTACCGATCGATGCGCGCTACCCCATTTAGTGGGGGTAGAGCCTACTTGCAAGTCTTTCCGACCTTCACAAAAAAAGTTATTCAAGAATATCTCCTCAGATTTGGGGGAATTTCGTCGGTCGACCTCTTCCGAAGGTCGTACAAGCTCGGGGATGGTACCAATCGATCCGCAGGACCCAAATTAGTCCAGATGCAACCACTTTCCAAGTCTCTCCGACCTTCACAAAAAAAGTTATTCAAGAATATCTCTTTCTCCTATGTGCTTTCATCCCTAACCCTAACCCTAACCCTTCCGAAAGTCGGAGAAGCTCAAGGATGGTACCGATCGATGCGCGCTACCCCATTTAGTGGGGGTAGAGCCTACTTGCAAGTCTCTCCGACCTTCACAAAAAAAGTTATTCAAGAATATCTCTTTCTCCTATGTGCTTTCATCCCTAACCCTAACCCTAACCCTTCCGAAAGTCGGAGAAGCTCAAGGATGGTACCGATCGATGCGCGCAACCCCATTTAGTGGGGGTAGAGCCTACTTGCAAGTCTCTCCGACCTTCACAAAAAAAGTAATTCAAGAATATCTCCTCAGATTTGGGGGAATTTCGTCGGTCGACCTCTTCCGAAGGTCGTACAAGCTCGGGGATGGTACCAATCGATCCGCAGGACCCAAATTAGTCCAGATGCAACCACTTTCCAAGTCTCTCCGACCTTCACAAAAAAACTTATTCAAGAATATCTCTTTCTCCTATGTGCTTTCATCCCTAACCCTAACCCTAACCCTTCCGATAGTCGGAGAAGCTCAAGGATGGTACCGATCGATGCGCGCTACCCCATTTAGTGGGGGTAGAGCCTACTTGCAAGTCTCTCCGACCTTCACAAAAAAAGTTATTCAAGAATATCTCCTCAGATTTGGGGGAATTTCGTCGGTCGACCTCTTCCGAAGGTCGTACAAGCTCGGGGATGGTACCAATCGATCCACAGGACCCAAATTAGTCCAGATGCAACCACTTTCCAAGTCTCTCCGACCTTCACAAAAAAAGTTATTCAAGAATATCTCTTTCTCCTATGTGCTTTCATCCCTAACCCTAACCCTAACCCTTCCGAAAGTCGGAGAAGCTCAAGGATGGTACCGATCGATGCGCGCTACCCCATTTAGTGGGGGCAGAGCCTACTTGCAAGTCTCTCCGACCTTCACAAAAAAAGTTATTCAAGAATATCTCTTTCTCCTATGTGCTTTCATCCCTAACCCTAACCCTAACCCTTCCGAAAGTCGGAGAAGCTCAAGGATGGTACCGATCGATGCGCGCTACCCCATTTAGTGGGGGTAGAGCCTACTTGCAAGTCTCTCCGACCTTCACAAAAAAAGTTATTCAAGAATATCTCTTTCTCCTATGTGCTTTCATCCCTAACCCTAACCCTAACCCTTCCGAAAGTCGGAGAAGCTCAAGGATGGTACCGATCGATGCGCGCTACCCCATTTAGTGGGGGTAGAGCCTACTTGCAAGTCTCTCCGACCTTCACAAAAAAAGTTATTCAAGAATATCTCTTTCTCCTATGTGCTTTCATCCCTAACCCTAACCCTAACCCTTCCGAAAGTCGGAGAAGCTCAAGGATGGTACCGATCGATGCGCGCAACCCCATTTAGTGGGGGTAGAGCCTACTTGCAAGTCTCTCCGACCTTCACAAAAAAAGTTATTCAAGAATATCTCCTCAGATTTGGGGGAATTTCGTCGGTCGACCTCTTTCGAAGGTCGTACAAGCTCGGGGATGGTACCAATCGATCCGCAGGACCCAAATTAGTCCAGATGCAACCACTTTCCAAGTCTCTCCGACCTTCACAAAAAAAGTTATTCAAGAATATCTCTTTCTCCTATGTGCTTTCATCCCTAACCCTAACCCTAACCCTTCCGAAAGTCGGAGAAGCTCAAGGATGGTACCGATCGATGCGCGCAACCCCATTTAGTGGGGGTAGAGCCTACTTGCAAGTCTCTCCGACCTTCACAAAAAAAGTTATTCAAGAATATCTCCTCAGATTTGGGGGAATTTCGTCGGTCGACCTCTTCCGAAGGTCGTACAAGCTCGGGGATGGTACCAATCGATCCGCAGGACCCAAATTAGTCCAGATGCAACCACTTTCCAAGTCTCTCCGACCTTCACAAAAAAAGTTATTCAAGAATATCTCTTTCTCCTATGTGCTTTCATCCCTAACCCTAACCCTAACCCTTCCGAAAGTCGGAGAAGCTCAAGGATGGTACCGATCGATGCGCGCTACCCCATTTAGTGGGGGTAGAGCCTACTTGCAAGTCTCTCCGACCTTCACAAAAAAAGTTATTCAAGAATATCTCTTTCTCCTATGTGCTTTCATCCCTAACCCTAACCCTAACCCTTCCGAAAGTCGGAGAAGCTCAAGGATGGTACCGATCGATGCGCGCAACCCCATTTAGTGGGGGTAGAGCCTACTTGCAAGTCTCTCCGACCTTCACAAAAAAAGTTATTCAAGAATATCTCCTCAGATTTGGGGGAATTTCGTCGGTCGACCTTTTCCGAAGGTCGTACAAGCTCGGGGATGGTACCAATCGATCCGCAGGACCCAAATTAGTCCAGATGCAACCACTTTCCAAGTCTCTCCGACCTTCACAAAAAAAGTTATTCAAGAATATCTCTTTCTCCTATGTGCTTTCATCCCTAACCCTAACCCTAACCCTTCCGAAAGTCGGAGAAGCTCAAGGATGGTACCGATCGATGCGCGCTACCCCATTTAGTGGGGGTAGAGCCTACTTGCAAGTCTTTCCGACCTTCACAAAAAAAGTTATTCAAGAATATCTCCTCAGATTTGGGGGAATTTCGTCGGTCGACCTCTTCCGAAGGTCGTACAAGCTCGGGGATGGTACCAATCGATCCGCAGGACCCAAATTAGTCCAGATGCAACCACTTTCCAAGTCTCTCCGACCTTCACAAAAAAACTTATTCAAGAATATCTCTTTCTCCTATGTGCTTTCATCCCTAACCCTAACCCTTCCGAAAGTCGGAGAAGCTCAAGGATGGTACCGATCGATGCGCGCTACCCCATTTAGTGGGGGTAGAGCCTACTTGCAAGTCTCTCCGACCTTCACAAAAAAAGTTATTCAAGAATATCTCTTTCTCCTATGTGCTTTCATCCCTAACCCTAACCCTAACCCTTCCGAAAGTCGGAGAAGCTCAAGGATGGTACCGATCGATGCGCGCAACCCCATTTAGTGGGGGTAGAGCCTACTTGCAAGTCTCTCCGACCTTCACAAAAAAAGTTATTCAAGAATATCTCCTCAGATTTGGGGGAATTTCGTCGGTCGACCTCTTCCGAAGGTCGTACAAGCTCGGGGATGGTACCAATCGATCCGCAGGACCCAAATTAGTCCAGATGCAACCACTTTCCAAGTCTCTCCGACCTTCACAAAAAAAGTTATTCAAGAATATCTCTTTCTCCTATGTGCTTTCATCCCTAACCCTAACCCTTCCGAAAGTCGGAGAAGCTCAAGGATGGTACCGATCGATGCGCGCTACCCCATTTAGTGGGGGTAGAGCCTACTTGCAAGTCTCTCCGACCTTCACAAAAAAAGTTATTCAAGAATATCTCCTCAGATTTGGGGGAATTTCGTCGGTCGACCTCTTCCGAAGGTCGTACAAGCTCGGGGATGGTACCAATCGATCCGCAGGACCCAAATTAGTCCAGATGCAACCACTTTCCAAGTCTCTCCGACCTTCACAAAAAAAGTTATTCAAGAATATCTCTTTCTCCTATGTGCTTTCATCCCTAACCCTAACCCTAACCCTTCCGAAAGTCGGAGAAGCTCAAGGATGGTACTGATCGATGCGCGCTACCCCATTTAGTGGGGGTAGAGCCTACTTGCAAGTCTCTCCGACCTTCACAAAAAAAGTTATTCAAGAATATCTCCTCAGATTTGGGGGAATTTCGTCGGTCGACCTCTTCCGAAGGTCGTACAAGCTCGGGGATGGTACCAATCGATCCGCAGGACCCAAATTAGTCCAGATGCAACCACTTTCCAAGTCTCTCCGACCTTCACAAAAAAAGTTATTCAAGAATATCTCTTTCTCCTATGTGCTTTCATCCCTAACCCTAACCCTAACCCTTCCGAAAGTCGGAGAAGCTCAAGGATGGTACCGATCGATGCGCGCTACCCCATTTAGTGGGGGTAGAGCCTACTTGCAAGTCTCTCCGACCTTCACAAAAAAAGTTATTCAAGAATATCTCTTTCTCCTATGTGCTTTCATCCCTAACCCTAACCCTAACCCTTCCGAAAGTCGGAGAAGCTCAAGGATGGTACCGATCGATGCGCGCAACCCCATTTAGTGGGGGTAGAGCCTACTTGCAAGTCTCTCCGACCTTCACAAAAAAAGTTATTCAAGAATATCTCCTCAGATTTGGGGGAATTTCGTCGGTCGACCTCTTCCGAAGGTCGTACAAGCTCGGGGATGGTACCAATCGATCCGCAGGACCCAAATTAGTCCAGATGCAACCACTTTTCAAGTCTCTCCGACCTTCACAAAAAAAGTTATTCAAGAATATCTCTTTCTCCTATGTGCTTTCATCCCTAACCCTAACCCTAACCCTTCCGAAAGTCGGAGAAGCTCAAGGATGGTACCGATCGATGCGCGCTACCCCATTTAGTGGGGGTAGAGCCTACTTGCAAGTCTCTCCGACCTTCACAAAAAAAGTTATTCAAGAATATCTCTTTCTCCTATGTGCTTTCATCCCTAACCCTAACCCTAACCCTTCCGAAAGTCGGAGAAGCTCAAGGATGGTACCGATCGATGCGCGCAACCCCATTTAGTGGGGGTAGAGCCTACTTGCAAGTCTCTCCGACCTTCACAAAAAAAGTTATTCAAGAATATCTCCTCAGATTTGGGGGAATTTCGTCGGTCGACCTTTTCCGAAGGTCGTACAAGCTCGGGGATGGTACCAATCGATCCGCAGGACCCAAATTAGTCCAGATGCAACCACTTTCCAAGTCTCTCCGACCTTCACAAAAAAAGTTATTCAAGAATATCTCTTTCTCCTATGTGCTTTCATCCCTAACCCTAACCCTAACCCTTCCGAAAGTCGGAGAAGCTCAAGGATGGTACCGATCGATGCGCGCTACCCCATTTAGTGGGGGTAGAGCCTACTTGCAAGTCTCTCCGACCTTCACAAAAAAAGTTATTCAAGAATATCTCTTTCTCCTATGTGCTTTCATCCCTAACCCTAACCCTAACCCTTCCGAAAGTCGGAGAAGCTCAAGGATGGTACCGATCGATGCGCGCAACCCCATTTAGTGGGGGTAGAGCCTACTTGCAAGTCTCTCCGACCTTCACAAAAAAAGTAATTCAAGAATATCTCCTCAGATTTGGGGGAATTTCGTCGGTCGACCTCTTCCGAAGGTCGTACAAGCTCGGGGATGGTACCAATCGATCCGCAGGACCCAAATTAGTCCAGATGCAACCACTTTCCAAGTCTCTCCGACCTTCACAAAAAAAGTTATTCAAGAATATCTCTTTCTCCTATGTGCTTTCATCCCTAACCCTAACCCTAACCCTTCCGAAAGTCGGAGAAGCTCAAGGATGGTACCGATCGATGCGCGCTACCCCATTTAGTGGGGGTAGAGCCTACTTGCAAGTCTCTCCGACCTTCACAAAAAAAGTTATTCAAGAATATCTCTTTCTCCTATGTGCTTTCATCCCTAACCCTAACCCTAACCCTTCCGAAAGTCGGAGAAGCTCAAGGATGGTACCGATCGATGCGCGCAACCCCATTTAGTGGGGGTAGAGCCTACTTGCAAGTCTCTCCGACCTTCACAAAAAAAGTTATTCAAGAATATCTCCTCAGATTTGGGGGAATTTCGTCGGTCGACCTCTTCCGAAGGTCGTACAAGCTCGGGGATGGTACCAATCGATCCGCAGGACCCAAATTAGTCCAGATGCAACCACTTTCCAAGTCTCTCCGACCTTCACAAAAAAAGTTATTCAAGAATATCTCTTTCTCCTATGTGCTTTCATCCCTAACCCTAACCCTAACCCTTCCGAAAGTCGGAGAAGCTCAAGGATGGTACCGATCGATGCGCGCAACCCCATTTAGTGGGGGTAGAGCCTACTTGCAAGTCTCTCCGACCTTCACAAAAAAAGTTATTCAAGAATATCTCCTCAGATTTGGGGGAATTTCGTCGGTCGACCTCTTCCGAAGGTCGTACAAGCTCGGGGATGGTACCAATCGATCCGCAGGACCCAAATTAGTCCAGATGCAACCACTTTTCAAGTCTCTCCGACCTTCACAAAAAAAGTTATTCAAGAATATCTCTTTCTCCTATGTGCTTTCATCCCTAACCCTAACCCTAACCCTTCCGAAAGTCGGAGAAGCTCAAGGATGGTACCGATCGATGCGCGCTACCCCATTTAGTGGGGGTAGAGCCTACTTGCAAGTCTCTCCGACCTTCACAAAAAAAGTTATTCAAGAATATCTCTTTCTCCTATGTGCTTTCATCCCTAACCCTAACCCTAACCCTTCCGAAAGTCGGAGAAGCTCAAGGATGGTACCGATCGATGCGCGCAACCCCATTTAGTGGGAGTAGAGCCTACTTGCAAGTCTCTCCGACCTTCACAAAAAAAGTTATTCAAGAATATCTCCTCAGATTTGGGGGAATTTCGTCGGTCGACCTTTTCCGAAGGTCGTACAAGCTCGGGGATGGTACCAATCGATCCGCAGGACCCAAATTAGTCCAGATGCAACCACTTTCCAAGTCTCTCCGACCTTCACAAAAAAAGTTATTCAAGAATATCTCTTTCTCCTATGTGCTTTCATCCCTAACCCTAACCCTAACCCTTCCGAAAGTCGGAGAAGCTCAAGGATGGTACCGATCGATGCGCGCTACCCCATTTAGTGGGGGTAGAGCCTACTTGCAAGTCTTTCCGACCTTCACAAAAAAAGTTATTCAAGAATATCTCCTCAGATTTGGGGGAATTTCGTCGGTCGACCTCTTCCGAAGGTCGTACAAGCTCGGGGATGGTACCAATCGATCCGCAGGACCCAAATTAGTCCAGATGCAACCACTTTCCAAGTCTCTCCGACCTTCACAAAAAAACTTATTCAAGAATATCTCTTTCTCCTATGTGCTTTCATCCCTAACCCTAACCCTAACCCTTCCGAAAGTCGGAGAAGCTCAAGGATGGTACCGATCGATGCGCGCTACCCCATTTAGTGGGGGTAGAGCCTACTTGCAAGTCTCTCCGACCTTCACAAAAAAAGTTATTCAAGAATATCTCTTTCTCCTATGTGCTTTCATCCCTAACCCTAACCCTAACCCTTCCGAAAGTCGGAGAAGCTCAAGGATGGTACCGATCGATGCGCGCAACCCCATTTAGTGGGGGTAGAGCCTACTTGCAAGTCTCTCCGACCTTCACAAAAAAAGTAATTCAAGAATATCTCCTCAGATTTGGGGGAATTTCGTCGGTCGACCTCTTCCGAAGGTCGTACAAGCTCGGGGATGGTACCAATCGATCCGCAGGACCCAAATTAGTCCAGATGCAACCACTTTCCAAGTCTCTCCGACCTTCACAAAAAAACTTATTCAAGAATATCTCTTTCTCCTATGTGCTTTCATCCCTAACCCTAACCCTAACCCTTCCGATAGTCGGAGAAGCTCAAGGATGGTACCGATCGATGCGCGCTACCCCATTTAGTGGGGGTAGAGCCTACTTGCAAGTCTCTCCGACCTTCACAAAAAAAGTTATTCAAGAATATCTCCTCAGATTTGGGGGAATTTCGTCGGTCGACCTCTTCCGAAGGTCGTACAAGCTCGGGGATGGTACCAATCGATCCACAGGACCCAAATTAGTCCAGATGCAACCACTTTCCAAGTCTCTCCGACCTTCACAAAAAAAGTTATTCAAGAATATCTCTTTCTCCTATGTGCTTTCATCCCTAACCCTAACCCTAACCCTTCCGAAAGTCGGAGAAGCTCAAGGATGGTACCGATCGATGCGCGCTACCCCATTTAGTGGGGGCAGAGCCTACTTGCAAGTCTCTCCGACCTTCACAAAAAAAGTTATTCAAGAATATCTCTTTCTCCTATGTGCTTTCATCCCTAACCCTAACCCTAACCCTTCCGAAAGTCGGAGAAGCTCAAGGATGGTACCGATCGATGCGCGCTACCCCATTTAGTGGGGGTAGAGCCTACTTGCAAGTCTCTCCGACCTTCACAAAAAAAGTTATTCAAGAATATCTCTTTCTCCTATGTGCTTTCATCCCTAACCCTAACCCTAACCCTTCCGAAAGTCGGAGAAGCTCAAGGATGGTACCGATCGATGCGCGCTACCCCATTTAGTGGGGGTAGAGCCTACTTGCAAGTCTCTCCGACCTTCACAAAAAAAGTTATTCAAGAATATCTCTTTCTCCTATGTGCTTTCATCCCTAACCCTAACCCTAACCCTTCCGAAAGTCGGAGAAGCTCAAGGATGGTACCGATCGATGCGCGCAACCCCATTTAGTGGGGGTAGAGCCTACTTGCAAGTCTCTCCGACCTTCACAAAAAAAGTTATTCAAGAATATCTCCTCAGATTTGGGGGAATTTCGTCGGTCGACCTCTTTCGAAGGTCGTACAAGCTCGGGGATGGTACCAATCGATCCGCAGGACCCAAATTAGTCCAGATGCAACCACTTTCCAAGTCTCTCCGACCTTCACAAAAAAAGTTATTCAAGAATATCTCTTTCTCCTATGTGCTTTCATCCCTAACCCTAACCCTAACCCTTCCGAAAGTCGGAGAAGCTCAAGGATGGTACCGATCGATGCGCGCAACCCCATTTAGTGGGGGTAGAGCCTACTTGCAAGTCTCTCCGACCTTCACAAAAAAAGTTATTCAAGAATATCTCCTCAGATTTGGGGGAATTTCGTCGGTCGACCTCTTCCGAAGGTCGTACAAGCTCGGGGATGGTACCAATCGATCCGCAGGACCCAAATTAGTCCAGATGCAACCACTTTCCAAGTCTCTCCGACCTTCACAAAAAAAGTTATTCAAGAATATCTCTTTCTCCTATGTGCTTTCATCCCTAACCCTAACCCTAACCCTTCCGAAAGTCGGAGAAGCTCAAGGATGGTACCGATCGATGCGCGCTACCCCATTTAGTGGGGGTAGAGCCTACTTGCAAGTCTCTCCGACCTTCACAAAAAAAGTTATTCAAGAATATCTCTTTCTCCTATGTGCTTTCATCCCTAACCCTAACCCTAACCCTTCCGAAAGTCGGAGAAGCTCAAGGATGGTACCGATCGATGCGCGCAACCCCATTTAGTGGGGGTAGAGCCTACTTGCAAGTCTCTCCGACCTTCACAAAAAAAGTTATTCAAGAATATCTCCTCAGATTTGGGGGAATTTCGTCGGTCGACCTTTTCCGAAGGTCGTACAAGCTCGGGGATGGTACCAATCGATCCGCAGGACCCAAATTAGTCCAGATGCAACCACTTTCCAAGTCTCTCCGACCTTCACAAAAAAAGTTATTCAAGAATATCTCTTTCTCCTATGTGCTTTCATCCCTAACCCTAACCCTAACCCTTCCGAAAGTCGGAGAAGCTCAAGGATGGTACCGATCGATGCGCGCTACCCCATTTAGTGGGGGTAGAGCCTACTTGCAAGTCTTTCCGACCTTCACAAAAAAAGTTATTCAAGAATATCTCCTCAGATTTGGGGGAATTTCGTCGGTCGACCTCTTCCGAAGGTCGTACAAGCTCGGGGATGGTACCAATCGATCCGCAGGACCCAAATTAGTCCAGATGCAACCACTTTCCAAGTCTCTCCGACCTTCACAAAAAAACTTATTCAAGAATATCTCTTTCTCCTATGTGCTTTCATCCCTAACCCTAACCCTTCCGAAAGTCGGAGAAGCTCAAGGATGGTACCGATCGATGCGCGCTACCCCATTTAGTGGGGGTAGAGCCTACTTGCAAGTCTCTCCGACCTTCACAAAAAAAGTTATTCAAGAATATCTCTTTCTCCTATGTGCTTTCATCCCTAACCCTAACCCTAACCCTTCCGAAAGTCGGAGAAGCTCAAGGATGGTACCGATCGATGCGCGCAACCCCATTTAGTGGGGGTAGAGCCTACTTGCAAGTCTCTCCGACCTTCACAAAAAAAGTTATTCAAGAATATCTCCTCAGATTTGGGGGAATTTCGTCGGTCGACCTCTTCCGAAGGTCGTACAAGCTCGGGGATGGTACCAATCGATCCGCAGGACCCAAATTAGTCCAGATGCAACCACTTTCCAAGTCTCTCCGACCTTCACAAAAAAAGTTATTCAAGAATATCTCTTTCTCCTATGTGCTTTCATCCCTAACCCTAACCCTTCCGAAAGTCGGAGAAGCTCAAGGATGGTACCGATCGATGCGCGCTACCCCATTTAGTGGGGGTAGAGCCTACTTGCAAGTCTCTCCGACCTTCACAAAAAAAGTTATTCAAGAATATCTCCTCAGATTTGGGGGAATTTCGTCGGTCGACCTCTTCCGAAGGTCGTACAAGCTCGGGGATGGTACCAATCGATCCGCAGGACCCAAATTAGTCCAGATGCAACCACTTTCCAAGTCTCTCCGACCTTCACAAAAAAAGTTATTCAAGAATATCTCTTTCTCCTATGTGCTTTCATCCCTAACCCTAACCCTAACCCTTCCGAAAGTCGGAGAAGCTCAAGGATGGTACTGATCGATGCGCGCTACCCCATTTAGTGGGGGTAGAGCCTACTTGCAAGTCTCTCCGACCTTCACAAAAAAAGTTATTCAAGAATATCTCCTCAGATTTGGGGGAATTTCGTCGGTCGACCTCTTCCGAAGGTCGTACAAGCTCGGGGATGGTACCAATCGATCCGCAGGACCCAAATTAGTCCAGATGCAACCACTTTCCAAGTCTCTCCGACCTTCACAAAAAAAGTTATTCAAGAATATCTCTTTCTCCTATGTGCTTTCATCCCTAACCCTAACCCTAACCCTTCCGAAAGTCGGAGAAGCTCAAGGATGGTACCGATCGATGCGCGCTACCCCATTTAGTGGGGGCAGAGCCTACTTGCAAGTCTCTCCGACCTTCACAAAAAAAGTTATTCAAGAATATCTCTTTCTCCTATGTGCTTTCATCCCTAACCCTAACCCTAACCCTTCCGAAAGTCGGAGAAGCTCAAGGATGGTACCGATCGATGCGCGCTACCCCATTTAGTGGGGGTAGAGCCTACTTGCAAGTCTCTCCGACCTTCACAAAAAAAGTTATTCAAGAATATCTCTTTCTCCTATGTGCTTTCATCCCTAACCCTAACCCTAACCCTTCCGAAAGTCGGAGAAGCTCAAGGATGGTACCGATCGATGCGCGCTACCCCATTTAGTGGGGGTAGAGCCTACTTGCAAGTCTCTCCGACCTTCACAAAAAAACTTATTCAAGAATATCTCTTTCTCCTATGTGCTTTCATCCCTAACCCTAACCCTAACCCTTCCGAAAGTCGGAGAAGCTCAAGGATGGTACCGATCGATGCGCGCTACCCCATTTAGTGGGGGCAGAGCCTACTTGCAAGTCTCTCCGACCTTCACAAAAAAAGTTATTCAAGAATATCTCTTTCTCCTATGTGCTTTCATCCCTAACCCTAACCCTAACCCTTCCGAAAGTCGGAGAAGCTCAAGGATGGTACCGATCGATGCGCGCTACCCCATTTAGTGGGGGTAGAGCCTACTTGCAAGTCTCTCCGACCTTCACAAAAAAAGTTATTCAAGAATATCTCTTTCTCCTATGTGCTTTCATCCCTAACCCTAACCCTAACCCTTCCGAAAGTCGGAGAAGCTCAAAGATGGTACCGATCGATGCGCGCTACCCCATTTAGTGGGGGTAGAGCCTACTTGCAAGTCTCTCCGACCTTCACAAAAAAAGTTATTCAAGAATATCTCCTCAGATTTGGGGGAATTTTGTCGGTCGACCTCTTCCGAAGGTCGTACAAGCTCGGGGATGGTACCAATCGATCCGCAGGACCCAAATTAGTCCAGATGCAACCACTTTCCAAGTCTCTCCGACCTTCACAAAAAAAGTTATTCAAGAATATCTCTTTCTCCTATGTGCTTTCATCCCTAACCCTAACCCTAACCCTTCCGAAAGTCGGAGAAGCTCAAGGATGGTACCGATCAATGCGCGCTACCCCATTTAGTGGGGGTAGAGCCTACTTGCAAGTCTCTCCGACCTTCACAAAAAAAGTTATTCAAGAATATCTCTTTCTCCTATGTGCTTTCATCCCTAACCCTAACCCTAACCCTTCCGAAAGTCGGAGAAGCTCAAAGATGGTACCGATCGATGCGCGCAACCCCATTTAGTGGGAGTAGAGCCTACTTGCAAGTCTCTCCGACCTTCACAAAAAAAGTTATTCAAGAATATCTCCTCAGATTTGGGGGAATTTCGTCGGTCGACCTCTTCCGAAGGTCGTACAAGCTCGGGGATGGTACCAATCGATCCGCAGGACCCAAATTAGTCCAGATGCAACCACTTTCCAAGTCTCTCCGACCTTCACAAAAAAAGTTATTCAAGAATATCTCTTTCTCCTATGTGCTTTCATCCCTAACCCTAACCCTAACCCTTCCGAAAGTCGGAGAAGCTCAAGGATGGTACCGATCGATGCGCGCTACCCCATTTAGTGGGGGTAGAGCCTACTTGCAAGTCTCTCCGACCTTCACAAAAAAAGTTATTCAAGAATATCTCCTCAGATTTGGGGGAATTTCGTCGGTCGACCTCTTCCGAAGGTCGTACAAGCTCGGGGATGGTACCAATCGATCCGCAGGACCCAAATTAGTCCAGATGCAACCACTTTCCAAGTCTCTCCGACCTTCACAAAAAAACTTATTCAAGAATATCTCTTTCTCCTATGTGCTTTCATCCCTAACCCTAACCCTAACCCTTCCGAAAGTCGGAGAAGCTCAAGGATGGTACCGATCGATGCGCGCTACCCCATTTAGTGGGGGTAGAGCCTACTTGCAAGTCTCTCCGACCTTCACAAAAAAAGTTATTCAAGAATATCTCTTTCTCCTATGTGCTTTCATCCCTAACCCTAACCCTAACCCTTCCGAAAGTCGGAGAAGCTCAAGGATGGTACCGATCGATGCGCGCAACCCCATTTAGTGGGGGTAGAGCCTACTTGCAAGTCTCTCCGACCTTCACAAAAAAAGTTATTCAAGAATATCTCCTCAGATTTGGGGGAATTTCGTCGGTCGACCTCTTCCGAAGGTCGTACAAGCTCGGGGATGGTACCAATCGATCTGCAGGACCCAAATTAGTCCAGATGCAACCACTTTCCAAGTCTCTCCGACCTTCACAAAAAAAGTTATTCAAGAATATCTCTTTCTCCTATGTGCTTTCATCCCTAACCCTAACCCTTCCGAAAGTCGGAGAAGCTCAAGGATGGTACCGATCGATGCGCGCTACCCCATTTAGTGGGGGTAGAGCCTACTTGCAAGTCTCTCCGACCTTCACAAAAAAAGTTATTCAAGAATATCTCCTCAGATTTGGGGGAATTTCGTCGGTCAACCTCTTCCGAAGGTCGTACAAGCTCGGGGATAGTATCAATCGATCCGCAGGACCCAAATTAGTCCAGATGCAACCACTTTCCAAGTCTCTCCGACCTTCACAAAAAAACTTATTCAAGAATATCTCTTTCTCCTATGTGCTTTCATCCCTAACCCTAACCCTAACCCTTCCGAAAGTCGGAGAAGCTCAAGGATGGTACCGATCGATGCGCGCTACCCCATTTAGTGGGGGTAGAGCCTACTTGCAAGTCTCTCCGACCTTCACAAAAAAAGTTATTCAAGAATATCTCCTCAGATTTGGGGGAATTTCGTCGGTCGACCTCTTCCGAAGGTCGTACAAGCTCGGGGATGGTACCAATCGATCCGCAGGACCCAAATTAGTCCAGATGCAACCACTTTCCAAGTCTCTCCGACCTTCACAAAAAAAGTTATTCAAGAATATCTCTTTCTCCTATGTGCTTTCATCCCTAACCCTAACCCTAACCCTTCCGAAAGTCGGAGAAGCTCAAGGATGGTACCGATCGATGCGCGCTACCCCATTTAGTGGGGGTAGAGCCTACTTGCAAGTCTCTCCGACCTTCACAAAAAAAGTTATTCAAGAATATCTCCTCAGATTTGGGGGAATTTCGTCGGTCGACCTCTTCCGAAGGTCGTACAAGCTCGGGGATGGTACCAATCGATCCGCAGGACCCAAATTAGTCCAGATGCAACCACTTTCCAAGTCTCTCCGACCTTCACAAAAAAACTTATTCAAGAATATCTCTTTCTCCTATGTGCTTTCATCCCTAACCCTAACCCTAACCCTTCCGAAAGTCGGAGAAGCTCAAGGATGGTACCGATCGATGCGCGCTACCCCATTTAGTGGGGGTAGAGCCTACTTGCAAGTCTCTCCGACCTTCACAAAAAAAGTTATTCAAGAAAATCTCTTTCTCCTATGTGCTTTCATCCCTAACCCTAACCCTAACCCTTCCGAAAGTCGGAGAAGCTCAAAGATGGTACCGATCGATGCGCGCAACCCCATTTAGTGGGGGTAGAGCCTACTTGCAAGTCTCTCCGACCTTCACAAAAAAAGTTATTCAAGAATATCTCCTCAGATTTGGGGGAATTTCGTCGGTCGACCTCTTCCGAAGGTCGTACAAGCTCGGGGATGGTACCAATCGATCTGCAGGACCCAAATTAGTCCAGATGCAACCACTTTCCAAGTCTCTCCGACCTTCACAAAAAAAGTTATTCAAGAATATCTCTTTCTCCTATGTGCTTTCATCCCTAACCCTAACCCTTCCGAAAGTCGGAGAAGCTCAAGGATGGTACCGATCGATGCGCGCTACCCCATTTAGTGGGGGTAGAGCCTACTTGCAAGTCTCTCCGACCTTCACAAAAAAAGTTATTCAAGAATATCTCCTCAGATTTGGGGGAATTTCGTCGGTCAACCTCTTCCGAAGGTCGTACAAGCTCGGGGATAGTATCAATCGATCCGCAGGACCCAAATTAGTCCAGATGCAACCACTTTCCAAGTCTCTCCGACCTTCACAAAAAAAGTTATTCAAGAATATCTCTTTCTCCTATGTGCTTTCATCCCTAACCCTAACCCTAACCCTTCCGAAAGTCAGAGAAGCTCAAGGATGGTACCGATCGATGCGCGCTACCCCATTTAGTGGGTGCAGAGCCTACTTGCAAGTCTCTCCGACCTTCACAAAAAAAGTTATTCAAGAATATCTCTTTCTCCTATGTGCTTTCATCCCTAACCCTAACCCTAACCCTTCCGAAAGTCGGAGAAGCTCAAGGATGGTACCGATCGATGCGCGCTACCCCATTTAGTGGGGGTAGAGCCTACTTGCAAGTCTCTCCGACCTTCACAAAAAAAGTTATTCAAGAATATCTCTTTCTCCTATGTGCTTTCATCCCTAACCCTAACCCTAACCCTTCCGAAAGTCGGAGAAGCTCAAAGATGGTACCGATCGATGCGCGCTACCCCATTTAGTGGGGGTAGAGCCTACTTGCAAGTCTCTCCGACCTTCACAAAAAAAGTTATTCAAGAATATCTCTTTCTCCTATGTGCTTTCATCCCTAACCCTAACCCTAACCCTTCCGAAAGTCGGAGAAGCTCAAGGATGGTACCGATCGATGCGCGCAAGCCCATTTAGTGGGGGTAGAGCCTACTTGCAAGTCTCTCCGACCTTCACAAAAAAAGTTATTCAAGAATATCTCCTCAGATTTGGGGGAATTTCGTCGGTCGACCTCTTCCGAAGGTCGTACAAGCTCGGGGATGGTACCAATCGATCCGCAGGACCCAAATTAGTCCAGATGCAACCACTTTCCAAGTCTCTCCGACCTTCACAAAAAAAGTTATTCAAGAATATCTCTTTCTCCTATGTGCTTTCATCCCTAACCCTAACCCTAACCCTTCCGAAAGTCGGAGAAGCTCAAGGATGGTACCGATCGATGCGCGCTACCCCATTTAGTGGGGGTAGAGCCTACTTGCAAGTCTCTCCGACCTTCACAAAAAAAGTTATTCAAGAATATCTCTTTCTCCTATGTGCTTTCATCCCTAACCCTAACCCTAACCCTTCCGAAAGTCGGAGAAGCTCAAGGATGGTACCGATCGATGCGCGCAAGCCCATTTAGTGGGGGTAGAGCCTACTTGCAAGTCTCTCCGACCTTCACAAAAAAAGTTATTCAAGAATATCTCCTCAGATTTGGGGGAATTTCGTCGGTCGACCTCTTCCGAAGGTCGTACAAGCTCGGGGATGGTACCAATCGATCCGCAGGACCCAAATTAGTCCAGATGCAACCACTTTCCAAGTCTCTCCGACCTTCACAAAAAAAGTTATTCAAGAATATCTCTTTCTCCTATGTGCTTTCATCCCTAACCCTAACCCTAACCCTTCCGAAAGTCAGAGAAGCTCAAGGATGGTACCGATCGATGCGCGCTACCCCATTTAGTGGGTGCAGAGCCTACTTGCAAGTCTCTCCGACCTTCACAAAAAAAGTTATTCAAGAATATCTCTTTCTCCTATGTGCTTTCATCCCTAACCCTAACCCTAACCCTTCCAAAAGTCGGAGAAGCTCAAGGATGGTACCGATCGATGCGCGCTACCCCATTTAGTGGGGGTAGAGCCTACTTGCAAGTCTCTCCGACCTTCACAAAAAAAGTTATTCAAGAATATCTCTTTCTCCTATGTGCTTTCATCCCTAACCCTAACCCTAACCCTTCCGAAAGTCGGAGAAGCTCAAAGATGGTACCGATCGATGCGCGCTACCCCATTTAGTGGGGGTAGAGCCTACTTGCAAGTCTCTCCGACCTTCACAAAAAAAGTTATTCAAGAATATCTCTTTCTCCTATGTGCTTTCATCCCTAACCCTAACCCTAACCCTTCCGAAAGTCGGAGAAGCTCAAGGATGGTACCGATCGATGCGCGCAAGCCCATTTAGTGGGGGTAGAGCCTACTTGCAAGTCTCTCCGACCTTCACAAAAAAAGTTATTCAAGAATATCTCCTCAGATTTGGGGGAATTTCGTCGGTCGACCTCTTCCGAAGGTCGTACAAGCTCGGGGATGGTACCAATCGATCCGCAGGACCCAAATTAGTCCAGATGCAACCACTTTCCAAGTCTCTCCGACCTTCACAAAAAAAGTTATTCAAGAATATCTCTTTCTCCTATGTGCTTTCATCCCTAACCCTAACCCTAACCCTTCCGAAAGTCGGAGAAGCTCAAGGATGGTACCGATCGATGCGCGCTACCCCATTTAGTGGGGGTAGAGCCTACTTGCAAGTCTCTCCGACCTTCACAAAAAAAGTTATTCAAGAATATCTCTTTCTCCTATGTGCTTTCATCCCTAACCCTAACCCTAACCCTTCCGAAAGTCGGAGAAGCTCAAGGATGGTACCGATCGATGCGCGCAACCCCATTTAGTGGGGGTAGAGCCTACTTGCAAGTCTCTCCGACCTTCACAAAAAAAGTTATTCAAGAATATCTCCTCAGATTTGGGGGAATTTCGTCGGTCGACCTCTTCCGAAGGTCGTACAAGCTCGGGGATGGTACCAATCGATCCGCAGGACCCAAATTAGTCCAGATGCAACCACTTTCCAAGTCTCTCCGACCTTCACAAAAAAAGTTATTCAAGAATATCTCTTTCTCCTATGTGCTTTCATCCCTAACCCTAACCCTAACCCTTCCGAAAGTCGGAGAAGCTCAAGGATGGTACTGATCGATGCGCGCTACCCCATTTAGTGGGGGTAGAGCCTACTTGCAAGTCTCTCCGACCTTCACAAAAAAAGTTATTCAAGAATATCTCTTTCTCCTATGTGCTTTCATCCCTAACCCTAACCCTAACCCTTCCGAAAGTCGGAGAAGCTCAAGGATGGTACCGATCGATGCGCGCAACCCCATTTAGTGGGGGTAGAGCCTACTTGCAAGTCTCTCCGACCTTCACAAAAAAAGTTATTCAAGAATATCTCCTCAGATTTGGGGGAATTTCGTCGGTCGACCTCTTCCGAAGGTCGTACAAGCTCGGGGATGGTACCAATCGATCCGCAGGACCCAAATTAGTCCAGATGCAACCACTTTCCAAGTCTCTCCGACCTTCACAAAAAAAGTTATTCAAGAATATCTCTTTCTCCTATGTGCTTTCATCCCTAACCCTAACCCTAACCCTTCCGAAAGTCGGAGAAGCTCAAGGATGGTACCGATCGATGCGCGCTACCCCATTTAGTGGGGGTAGAGCCTACTTGCAAGTCTCTCCGACCTTCACAAAAAAAGTTATTCAAGAATATCTCTTTCTCCTATGTGCTTTCATCCCTAACCCTAACCCTAACCCTTCCGAAAGTCGGAGAAGCTCAAAGATGGTACCGATCGATGCGCGCAACCCCATTTAGTGGGGGTAGAGCCTACTTGCAAGTCTCTCCGACCTTCACAAAAAAAGTTATTCAAGAATATCTCCTCAGATTTGGGGAAATTTCGTCGGTCGACCTCTTTCGAAGGTCGTACAAGCTCGGGGATGGTACCAATCGATCTGCAGGACCCAAATTAGTCCAGATGCAACCACTTTCCAAGTCTCTCCGACCTTCACAAAAAAAGTTATTCAAGAATATCTCTTTCTCCTATGTGCTTTCATCCCTAACCCTAACCCTAACCCTTCCGAAAGTCGGAGAAGCTCAAGGATGGTACCGATCGATGCGCGCTACCCCATTTAGTGGGGGTAGAGCCTACTTGCAAGTCTCTCCGACCTTCACAAAAAAAGTTATTCAAGAATATCTCTTTCTCCTATGTGCTTTCATCCCTAACCCTAACCCTAACCCTTCCGAAAGTCGGAGAAGCTCAAGGATGGTACCGATCGATGCGCGCAACCCCATTTAGTGGGGGTAGAGCCTACTTGCAAGTCTCTCCGACCTTCACAAAAAAAGTTATTCAAGAATATCTCCTCAGATTTGGGGGAATTTCGTCGGTCGACCTCTTCCGAAGGTCGTACAAGCTCGGGGATGGTACCAATCGATCCGCAGGACCCAAATTAGTCCAGATGCAACCACTTTCCAAGTCTCTCCGACCTTCACAAAAAAAGTTATTCAAGAATATCTCTTTCTCCTATGTGCTTTCATCCCTAACCCTAACCCTAACCCTTCCGAAAGTCGGAGAAGCTCAAGGATGGTACCGATCGATGCGCGCTACCCCATTTAGTGGGAGTAGAGCCTACTTGCAAGTCTCTCCGACCTTCACAAAAAAAGTTATTCAAGAATATCTCTTTCTCCTATGTGCTTTCATCCCTAACCCTAACCCTAACCCTTCCGAAAGTCGGAGAAGCTCAAGGATGGTACCGATCGATGCGCGCTACCCCATTTAGTGGGGGTAGAGCCTACTTGCAAGTCTCTCCGACCTTCACAAAAAAAGTTATTCAAGAATATCTCCTCAGATTTGGGGGAATTTCGTCGGTCGACCTCTTCCGAAGGTCGTACAAGCTCGGGGATGGTACCAATCGATCCGCAGGACCCAAATTAGTCCAGATGCAACCACTTTCCAAGTCTCTCCGACCTTCACAAAAAAACTTATTCAAGAATATCTCTTTCTCCTATGTGCTTTCATCCCTAACCCTAACCCTAACCCTTCCGAAAGTCGGAGAAGCTCAAGGATGGTACCGATCGATGCGCGCTACCCCATTTAGTGGGGGTAGAGCCTACTTGCAAGTCTCTCCGACCTTCACAAAAAAAGTTATTCAAGAATATCTCTTTCTCCTATGTGCTTTCATCCCTAACCCTAACCCTAACCCTTCCGAAAGTCGGAGAAGCTCAAGGATGGTACCGATCGATGCGCGCAACCCCATTTAGTGGGGGTAGAGCCTACTTGCAAGTCTCTCCGACCTTCACAAAAAAAGTAATTCAAGAATATCTCCTCAGATTTGGGGGAATTTCGTCGGTCGACCTCTTCCGAAGGTCGTACAAGCTCGGGGATGGTACCAATCGATCCGCAGGACCCAAATTAGTCCAGATGCAACCACTTTCCAAGTCTCTCCGACCTTCACAAAAAAACTTATTCAAGAATATCTCTTTCTCCTATGTGCTTTCATCCCTAACCCTAACCCTAACCCTTCCGATAGTCGGAGAAGCTCAAGGATGGTACCGATCGATGCGCGCTACCCCATTTAGTGGGGGTAGAGCCTACTTGCAAGTCTCTCCGACCTTCACAAAAAAAGTTATTCAAGAATATCTCCTCAGATTTGGGGGAATTTCGTCGGTCGACCTCTTCCGAAGGTCGTACAAGCTCGGGGATGGTACCAATCGATCCACAGGACCCAAATTAGTCCAGATGCAACCACTTTCCAAGTCTCTCCGACCTTCACAAAAAAAGTTATTCAAGAATATCTCTTTCTCCTATGTGCTTTCATCCCTAACCCTAACCCTAACCCTTCCGAAAGTCGGAGAAGCTCAAGGATGGTACCGATCGATGCGCGCTACCCCATTTAGTGGGGGCAGAGCCTACTTGCAAGTCTCTCCGACCTTCACAAAAAAAGTTATTCAAGAATATCTCTTTCTCCTATGTGCTTTCATCCCTAACCCTAACCCTAACCCTTCCGAAAGTCGGAGAAGCTCAAGGATGGTACCGATCGATGCGCGCTACCCCATTTAGTGGGGGTAGAGCCTACTTGCAAGTCTCTCCGACCTTCACAAAAAAAGTTATTCAAGAATATCTCTTTCTCCTATGTGCTTTCATCCCTAACCCTAACCCTAACCCTTCCGAAAGTCGGAGAAGCTCAAAGATGGTACCGATCGATGCGCGCAACCCCATTTAGTGGGAGTAGAGCCTACTTGCAAGTCTCTCCGACCTTCACAAAAAAAGTTATTCAAGAATATCTCCTCAGATTTGGGGGAATTTCGTCGGTCGACCTCTTCCGAAGGTCGTACAAGCTCGGGGATGGTACCAATCGATCCGCAGGACCCAAATTAGTCCAGATGCAACCACTTTCCAAGTCTCTCCGACCTTCACAAAAAAAGTTATTCAAGAATATCTCTTTCTCCTATGTGCTTTCATCCCTAACCCTAACCCTAACCCTTCCGAAAGTCGGAGAAGCTCAAGGATGGTACCGATCGATGCGCGCTACCCCATTTAGTGGGGGTAGAGCCTACTTGCAAGTCTCTCCGACCTTCACAAAAAAAGTTATTCAAGAATATCTCCTCAGATTTGGGGGAATTTCGTCGGTCGACCTCTTCCGAAGGTCGTACAAGCTCGGGGATGGTACCAATCGATCCGCAGGACCCAAATTAGTCCAGATGCAACCACTTTCCAAGTCTCTCCGACCTTCACAAAAAAACTTATTCAAGAATATCTCTTTCTCCTATGTGCTTTCATCCCTAACCCTAACCCTAACCCTTCCGAAAGTCGGAGAAGCTCAAGGATGGTACCGATCGATGCGCGCTACCCCATTTAGTGGGGGTAGAGCCTACTTGCAAGTCTCTCCGACCTTCACAAAAAAAGTTATTCAAGAATATCTCTTTCTCCTATGTGCTTTCATCCCTAACCCTAACCCTAACCCTTCCGAAAGTCGGAGAAGCTCACGGATGGTACCGATCGATGCGCGCAACCCCATTTAGTGGGGGTAGAGCCTACTTGCAAGTCTCTCCGACCTTCACAAAAAAAGTTATTCAAGAATATCTCCTCAGATTTGGGGGAATTTCGTCGGTCGACCTCTTCCGAAGGTCGTACAAGCTCGGGGATGGTACCAATCGATCTGCAGGACCCAAATTAGTCCAGATGCAACCACTTTCCAAGTCTCTCCGACCTTCACAAAAAAAGTTATTCAAGAATATCTCTTTCTCCTATGTGCTTTCATCCCTAACCCTAACCCTTCCGAAAGTCGGAGAAGCTCAAGGATGGTACCGATCGATGCGCGCTACCCCATTTAGTGGGGGTAGAGCCTACTTGCAAGTCTCTCCGACCTTCACAAAAAAAGTTATTCAAGAATATCTCCTCAGATTTGGGGGAATTTCGTCGGTCAACCTCTTCCGAAGGTCGTACAAGCTCGGGGATAGTATCAATCGATCCGCAGGACCCAAATTAGTCCAGATGCAACCACTTTCCAAGTCTCTCCGACCTTCACAAAAAAAGTTATTCAAGAATATCTCTTTCTCCTATGTGCTTTCATCCCTAACCCTAACCCTAACCCTTCCGAAAGTCAGAGAAGCTCAAGGATGGTACCGATCGATGCGCGCTACCCCATTTAGTGGGTGCAGAGCCTACTTGCAAGTCTCTCCGACCTTCACAAAAAAAGTTATTCAAGAATATCTCTTTCTCCTATGTGCTTTCATCCCTAACCCTAACCCTAACCCTTCCGAAAGTCGGAGAAGCTCAAGGATGGTACCGATCGATGCGCGCTACCCCATTTAGTGGGGGTAGAGCCTACTTGCAAGTCTCTCCGACCTTCACAAAAAAAGTTATTCAAGAATATCTCTTTCTCCTATGTGCTTTCATCCCTAACCCTAACCCTAACCCTTCCGAAAGTCGGAGAAGCTCAAAGATGGTACCGATCGATGCGCGCTACCCCATTTAGTGGGGGTAGAGCCTACTTGCAAGTCTCTCCGACCTTCACAAAAAAAGTTATTCAAGAATATCTCTTTCTCCTATGTGCTTTCATCCCTAACCCTAACCCTAACCCTTCCGAAAGTCGGAGAAGCTCAAGGATGGTACCGATCGATGCGCACAAGCCCATTTAGTGGGGGTAGAGCCTACTTGCAAGTCTCTCCGACCTTCACAAAAAAAGTTATTCAAGAATATCTCCTCAGATTTGGGGGAATTTCGTCGGTCGACCTCTTCCGAAGGTCGTACAAGCTCGGGGATGGTACCAATCGATCCGCAGGACCCAAATTAGTCCAGATGCAACCACTTTCCAAGTCTCTCCGACCTTCACAAAAAAAGTTATTCAAGAATATCTCTTTCTCCTATGTGCTTTCATCCCTAACCCTAACCCTAACCCTTCCGAAAGTCGGAGAAGCTCAAGGATGGTACCGATCGATGCGCGCTACCCCATTTAGTGGGGGTAGAGCCTACTTGCAAGTCTCTCCGACCTTCACAAAAAAAGTTATTCAAGAATATCTCTTTCTCCTATGTGCTTTCATCCCTAACCCTAACCCTAACCCTTCCGAAAGTCGGAGAAGCTCAAGGATGGTACCGATCGATGCGCGCTACCCCATTTAGTGGGGGTAGAGCCTACTTGCAAGTCTCTCCGACCTTCACAAAAAAAGTTATTCAAGAATATCTCTTTCTCCTATGTGCTTTCATCCCTAACCCTAACCCTAACCCTTCCGAAAGTCGGAGAAGCTCAAGGATGGTACCGATCGATGCGCGCTACCCCATTTAGTGGGGGTAGAGCCTACTTGCAAGTCTCTCCGACCTTCACAAAAAAAGTTATTCAAGAATATCTCTTTCTCCTATGTGCTTTCATCCCTAACCCTAACCCTAACCCTTCCGAAAGTCGGAGAAGCTCAAGGATGGTACCGATCGATGCGCGCAACCCCATTTAGTGGGGGTAGAGCCTACTTGCAAGTCTCTCCGACCTTCACAAAAAAAGTTATTCAAGAATATCTCCTCAGATTTGGGGGAATTTCGTCGGTCGACCTCTTCCGAAGGTCGTACAAGCTCGGGGATGGTACCAATCGATCCGCAGGACCCAAATTAGTCCAGATGCAACCACTTTCCAAGTCTCTCCGACCTTCACAAAAAAAGTTATTCAAGAATATCTCTTTCTCCTATGTGCTTTCATCCCTAACCCTAACCCTTCCGAAAGTCGGAGAAGCTCAAGGATGGTACCGATCGATGCGCGCTACCCCATTTAGTGGGGGTAGAGCCTACTTGCAAGTCTCTCCGACCTTCACAAAAAAAGTTATTCAAGAATATCTCCTCAGATTTGGGGGAATTTCGTCGGTCGACCTCTTCCGAAGGTCGTACAAGCTCGGGGATGGTACCAATCGATCCGCAGGACCCAAATTAGTCCAGATGCAACCACTTTCCAAGTCTCTCCGACCTTCACAAAAAAAGTTATTCAAGAATATCTCTTTCTCCTATGTGCTTTCATCCCTAACCCTAACCCTAACCCTTCCGAAAGTCAGAGAAGCTCAAGGATGGTACCGATCGATGCGCGCTACCCCATTTAGTGGGTGCAGAGCCTACTTGCAAGTCTCTCCGACCTTCACAAAAAAAGTTATTCAAGAATATCTCTTTCTCCTATGTGCTTTCATCCCTAACCCTAACCCTAACCCTTCCGAAAGTCGGAGAAGCTCAAGGATGGTACCGATCGATGCGCGCTACCCCATTTAGTGGGGGTAGAGCCTACTTGCAAGTCTCTCCGACCTTCACAAAAAAAGTTATTCAAGAATATCTCTTTCTCCTATGTGCTTTCATCCCTAACCCTAACCCTAACCCTTCCGAAAGTCGGAGAAGCTCAAAGATGGTACCGATCGATGCGCGCTACCCCATTTAGTGGGGGTAGAGCCTACTTGCAAGTCTCTCCGACCTTCACAAAAAAAGTTATTCAAGAATATCTCTTTCTCCTATGTGCTTTCATCCCTAACCCTAACCCTAACCCTTCCGAAAGTCGGAGAAGCTCAAGGATGGTACCGATCGATGCGCGCAAGCCCATTTAGTGGGGGTAGAGCCTACTTGCAAGTCTCTCCGACCTTCACAAAAAAAGTTATTCAAGAATATCTCCTCAGATTTGGGGGAATTTCGTCGGTCGACCTCTTCCGAAGGTCGTACAAGCTCGGGGATGGTACCAATCGATCCGCAGGACCCAAATTAGTCCAGATGCAACCACTTTCCAAGTCTCTCCGACCTTCACAAAAAAAGTTATTCAAGAATATCTCTTTCTCCTATGTGCTTTCATCCCTAACCCTAACCCTAACCCTTCCGAAAGTCGGAGAAGCTCAAGGATGGTACCGATCGATGCGCGCAACCCCATTTAGTGGGGGTAGAGCCTACTTGCAAGTCTCTCCGACCTTCACAAAAAAAGTTATTCAAGAATATCTCCTCAGATTTGGGGGAATTTCGTCGGTCGACCTCTTCCGAAGGTCGTACAAGCTCGGGGATGGTACCAATCGATCCGCAGGACCCAAATTAGTCCAGATGCAACCACTTTCCAAGTCTCTCCGACCTTCACAAAAAAAGTTATTCAAGAATATCTCTTTCTCCTATGTGCTTTCATCCCTAACCCTAACCCTAACCCTTCCGAAAGTCGGAGAAGCTCAAGGATGGTACCGATCGATGCGCGCTACCCCATTTAGTGGGGGTAGAGCCTACTTGCAAGTCTCTCCGACCTTCACAAAAAAAGTTATTCAAGAATATCTCTTTCTCCTATGTGCTTTCATCCCTAACCCTAACCCTAACCCTTCCGAAAGTCGGAGAAGCTCAAGGATGGTACCGATCGATGCGCGCAACCCCATTTAGTGGGGGTAGAGCCTACTTGCAAGTCTCTCCGACCTTCACAAAAAAAGTTATTCAAGAATATCTCCTCAGATTTGGGGGAATTTCGTCGGTCGACCTCTTCCGAAGGTCGTACAAGCTCGGGGATGGTACCAATCGATCCGCAGGACCCAAATTAGTCCAGATGCAACCACTTTCCAAGTCTCTCCGACCTTCACAAAAAAAGTTATTCAAGAATATCTCTTTCTCCTATGTGCTTTCATCCCTAACCCTAACCCTAACCCTTCCGAAAGTCGGAGAAGCTCAAGGATGGTACCGATCGATGCGCGCTACCCCATTTAGTGGGGGTAGAGCCTACTTGCAAGTCTCTCCGACCTTCACAAAAAAAGTTATTCAAGAATATCTCTTTCTCCTATGTGCTTTCATCCCTAACCCTAACCCTAACCCTTCCGAAAGTCGGAGAAGCTCAAGGATGGTACCGATCGATGCGCGCAACCCCATTTAGTGGGGGTAGAGCCTACTTGCAAGTCTCTCCGACCTTCACAAAAAAAGTTATTCAAGAATATCTCCTCAGATTTGGGGGAATTTCGTCGGTCGACCTCTTCCGAAGGTCGTACAAGCTCGGGGATGGTACCAATCGATCCGCAGGACCCAAATTAGTCCAGATGCAACCACTTTCCAAGTCTCTCCGACCTTCACAAAAAAACTTATTCAAGAATATCTCTTTCTCCTATGTGCTTTCATCCCTAACCCTAACCCTAACCCTTCCGAAAGTCGGAGAAGCTCAAGGATGGTACCGATCGATGCGCGCTACCCCATTTAGTGGGGGTAGAGCCTACTTGCAAGTCTCTCCGACCTTCACAAAAAAAGTTATTCAAGAATATCTCTTTCTCCTATGTGCTTTCATCCCTAACCCTAACCCTAACCCTTCCGAAAGTCGGAGAAGCTCAAGGATGGTACCGATCGATGCGCGCAACCCCATTTAGTGGGGGTAGAGCCTACTTGCAAGTCTCTCCGACCTTCACAAAAAAAGTAATTCAAGAATATCTCCTCAGATTTGGGGGAATTTCGTCGGTCGACCTCTTCCGAAGGTCGTACAAGCTCGGGGATGGTACCAATCGATCCGCAGGACCCAAATTAGTCCAGATGCAACCACTTTCCAAGTCTCTCCGACCTTCACAAAAAAACTTATTCAAGAATATCTCTTTCTCCTATGTGCTTTCATCCCTAACCCTAACCCTAACCCTTCCGATAGTCGGAGAAGCTCAAAGATGGTACCGATCGATGCGCGCTACCCCATTTAGTGGGGGTAGAGCCTACTTGCAAGTCTCTCCGACCTTCACAAAAAAAGTTATTCAAGAATATCTCCTCAGATTTGGGGGAATTTCGTCGGTCGACCTCTTCCGAAGGTCGTACAAGCTCGGGGATGGTACCAATCGATCCACAGGACCCAAATTAGTCCAGATGCAACCACTTTCCAAGTCTCTCCGACCTTCACAAAAAAAGTTATTCAAGAATATCTCTTTCTCCTATGTGCTTTCATCCCTAACCCTAACCCTAACCCTTCCGAAAGTCGGAGAAGCTCAAGGATGGTACCGATCGATGCGCGCTACCCCATTTAGTGGGGGCAGAGCCTACTTGCAAGTCTCTCCGACCTTCACAAAAAAAGTTATTCAAGAATATCTCTTTCTCCTATGTGCTTTCATCCCTAACCCTAACCCTAACCCTTCCGAAAGTCGGAGAAGCTCAAGGATGGTACCGATCGATGCGCGCTACCCCATTTAGTGGGGGTAGAGCCTACTTGCAAGTCTCTCCGACCTTCACAAAAAAAGTTATTCAAGAATATCTCTTTCTCCTATGTGCTTTCATCCCTAACCCTAACCCTAACCCTTCCGAAAGTCGGAGAAGCTCAAGGATGGTACCGATCGATGCGCGCTACCCCATTTAGTGGGGGTAGAGCCTACTTGCAAGTCTCTCCGACCTTCACAAAAAAAGTTATTCAAGAATATCTCTTTCTCCTATGTGCTTTCATCCCTAACCCTAACCCTAACCCTTCCGAAAGTCGGAGAAGCTCAAGGATGGTACCGATCGATGCGCGCAACCCCATTTAGTGGGGGTAGAGCCTACTTGCAAGTCTCTCCGACCTTCACAAAAAAAGTTATTCAAGAATATCTCCTCAGATTTGGGGGAATTTCGTCGGTCGACCTCTTCCGAAGGTCGTACAAGCTCGGGGATGGTACCAATCGATCCGCAGGACCCAAATTAGTCCAGATGCAACCACTTTCCAAGTCTCTCCGACCTTCACAAAAAAAGTTATTCAAGAATATCTCTTTCTCCTATGTGCTTTCATCCCTAACCCTAACCCTAACCCTTCCGAAAGTCGGAGAAGCTCAAGGATGGTACCGATCGATGCGCGCTACCCCATTTAGTGGGGGTAGAGCCTACTTGCAAGTCTCTCCGACCTTCACAAAAAAAGTTATTCAAGAATATCTCTTTCTCCTATGTGCTTTCATCCCTAACCCTAACCCTAACCCTTCCGAAAGTCGGAGAAGCTCAAGGATGGTACCGATCGATGCGCGCAACCCCATTTAGTGGGGGTAGAGCCTACTTGCAAGTCTCTCCGACCTTCACAAAAAAAGTTATTCAAGAATATCTCCTCAGATTTGGGGGAATTTCGTCGGTCGACCTCTTCCGAAGGTCGTACAAGCTCGGGGATGGTACCAATCGATCCGCAGGACCCAAATTAGTCCAGATGCAACCACTTTCCAAGTCTCTCCGACCTTCACAAAAAAACTTATTCAAGAATATCTCTTTCTCCTATGTGCTTTCATCCCTAACCCTAACCCTAACCCTTCCGAAAGTCGGAGAAGCTCAAGGATGGTACCGATCGATGCGCGCTACCCCATTTAGTGGGGGTAGAGCCTACTTGCAAGTCTCTCCGACCTTCACAAAAAAAGTTATTCAAGAATATCTCTTTCTCCTATGTGCTTTCATCCCTAACCCTAACCCTAACCCTTCCGAAAGTCGGAGAAGCTCAAGGATGGTACCGATCGATGCGCGCAACCCCATTTAGTGGGGGTAGAGCCTACTTGCAAGTCTCTCCGACCTTCACAAAAAAAGTAATTCAAGAATATCTCCTCAGATTTGGGGGAATTTCGTCGGTCGACCTCTTCCGAAGGTCGTACAAGCTCGGGGATGGTACCAATCGATCCGCAGGACCCAAATTAGTCCAGATGCAACCACTTTCCAAGTCTCTCCGACCTTCACAAAAAAACGTATTCAAGAATATCTCTTTCTCCTATGTGCTTTCATCCCTAACCCTAACCCTAACCCTTCCGATAGTCGGAGAAGCTCAAGGATGGTACCGATCGATGCGCGCTACCCCATTTAGTGGGGGTAGAGCCTACTTGCAAGTCTCTCCGACCTTCACAAAAAAAGTTATTCAAGAATATCTCCTCAGATTTGGGGGAATTTCGTCGGTCGACCTCTTCCGAAGGTCGTACAAGCTCGGGGATGGTACCAATCGATCCGCAGGACCCAAATTAGTCCAGATGCAACCACTTTCCAAGTCTCTCCGACCTTCACAAAAAAAGTTATTCAAGAATATCTCTTTCTCCTATGTGCTTTCATCCCTAACCCTAACCCTAACCCTTCCGAAAGTCGGAGAAGCTCAAGGATGGTACCGATCGATGCGCGCTACCCCATTTAGTGGGGGCAGAGCCTACTTGCAAGTCTCTCCGACCTTCACAAAAAAAGTTATTCAAGAATATCTCTTTCTCCTATGTGCTTTCATCCCTAACCCTAACCCTAACCCTTCCGAAAGTCGGAGAAGCTCAAGGATGGTACCGATCGATGCGCGCTACCCCATTTAGTGGGGGTAGAGCCTACTTGCAAGTCTCTCCGACCTTCACAAAAAAAGTTATTCAAGAATATCTCTTTCTCCTATGTGCTTTCATCCCTAACCCTAACCCTAACCCTTCCGAAAGTCGGAGAAGCTCAAGGATGGTACCGATCGATGCGCGCTACCCCATTTAGTGGGGGTAGAGCCTACTTGCAAGTCTCTCCGACCTTCACAAAAAAAGTTATTCAAGAATATCTCTTTCTCCTATGTGCTTTCATCCCTAACCCTAACCCTAACCCTTCCGAAAGTCGGAGAAGCTCAAGGATGGTACCGATCGATGCGCGCAACCCCATTTAGTGGGGGTAGAGCCTACTTGCAAGTCTCTCCGACCTTCACAAAAAAAGTTATTCAAGAATATCTCCTCAGATTTGGGGGAATTTCGTCGGTCGACCTCTTCCGAAGGTCGTACAAGCTCGGGGATGGTACCAATCGATCCGCAGGACCCAAATTAGTCCAGATGCAACCACTTTCCAAGTCTCTCCGACCTTCACAAAAAAAGTTATTCAAGAATATCTCTTTCTCCTATGTGCTTTCATCCCTAACCCTAACCCTAACCCTTCCGAAAGTCGGAGAAGCTCAAGGATGGTACTGATCGATGCGCGCTACCCCATTTAGTGGGGGTAGAGCCTACTTGCAAGTCTCTCCGACCTTCACAAAAAAAGTTATTCAAGAATATCTCTTTCTCCTATGTGCTTTCATCCCTAACCCTAACCCTAACCCTTCCGAAAGTCGGAGAAGCTCAAAGATGGTACCGATCGATGCGCGCAACCCCATTTAGTGGGGGTAGAGCCTACTTGCAAGTCTCTCCGACCTTCACAAAAAAAGTTATTCAAGAATATCTCCTCAGATTTGGGGGAATTTCGTCGGTCGACCTCTTCCGAAGGTCGTACAAGCTCGGGGATGGTACCAATCGATCCGCAGGACCCAAATTAGTCCAGATGCAACCACTTTCCAAGTCTCTCCGACCTTCACAAAAAAAGTTATTCAAGAATATCTCTTTCTCCTATGTGCTTTCATCCCTAACCCTAACCCTAACCCTTCCGAAAGTCGGAGAAGCTCAAGGATGGTACCGATCGATGCGCGCTACCCCATTTAGTGGGGGTAGAGCCTACTTGCAAGTCTCTCCGACCTTCACAAAAAAAGTTATTCAAGAATATCTCTTTCTCCTATGTGCTTTCATCCCTAACCCTAACCCTAACCCTTCCGAAAGTCGGAGAAGCTCAAGGATGGTACCGATCGATGCGCGCTACCCCATTTAGTGGGGGTAGAGCCTACTTGCAAGTCTCTCCGACCTTCACAAAAAAAGTTATTCAAGAATATCTCCTCAGATTTGGGGGAATTTCGTCGGTCGACCTCTTCCGAAGGTCGTACAAGCTCGGGGATGGTACCAATCGATCCGCAGGACCCAAATTAGTCCAGATGCAACCACTTTCCAAGTCTCTCCGACCTTCACAAAAAAACTTATTCAAGAATATCTCTTTCTCCTATGTGCTTTCATCCCTAACCCTAACCCTAACCCTTCCGAAAGTCGGAGAAGCTCAAGGATGGTACCGATCGATGCGCGCTACCCCATTTAGTGGGGGTAGAGCCTACTTGCAAGTCTCTCCGACCTTCACAAAAAAAGTTATTCAAGAATATCTCTTTCTCCTATGTGCTTTCATCCCTAACCCTAACCCTAACCCTTCCGAAAGTCGGAGAAGCTCAAGGATGGTACCGATCGATGCGCGCAACCCCATTTAGTGGGGGTAGAGCCTACTTGCAAGTCTCTCCGACCTTCACAAAAAAAGTTATTCAAGAATATCTCCTCAGATTTGGGGGAATTTCGTCGGTCGACCTCTTCCGAAGGTCGTACAAGCTCGGGGATGGTACCAATCGATCCGCAGGACCCAAATTAGTCCAGATGCAACCACTTTCCAAGTCTCTCCGACCTTCACAAAAAAAGTTATTCAAGAATATCTCTTTCTCCTATGTGCTTTCATCCCTAACCCTAACCCTAACCCTTCCGAAAGTCGGAGAAGCTCAAGGATGGTACCGATCGATGCGCGCTACCCCATTTAGTGGGGGTAGAGCCTACTTGCAAGTCTCTCCGACCTTCACAAAAAAAGTTATTCAAGAATATCTCTTTCTCCTATGTGCTTTCATCCCTAACCCTAACCCTAACCCTTCCGAAAGTCGGAGAAGCTCAAGGATGGTACCGATCGATGCGCGCAACCCCATTTAGTGGGGGTAGAGCCTACTTGCAAGTCTCTCCGACCTTCACAAAAAAAGTTATTCAAGAATATCTCCTCAGATTTGGGGGAATTTCGTCGGTCGACCTCTTCCGAAGGTCGTACAAGCTCGGGGATGGTACCAATCGATCCGCAGGACCCAAATTAGTCCAGATGCAACCACTTTCCAAGTCTCTCCGACCTTCACAAAAAAAGTTATTCAAGAATATCTCTTTCTCCTATGTGCTTTCATCCCTAACCCTAACCCTTCCGAAAGTCGGAGAAGCTCAAGGATGGTACCGATCGATGCGCGCAACCCCATTTAGTGGGGGTAGAGCCTACTTGCAAGTCTCTCCGACCTTCACAAAAAAAGTTATTCAAGAATATCTCCTCAGATTTGGGGGAATTTCGTCGGTCGACCTCTTCCGAAGGTCGTACAAGCTCGGGGATGGTACCAATCGATCCGCAGGACCCAAATTAGTCCAGATGCAACCACTTTCCAAGTCTCTCCGACCTTCACAAAAAAAGTTATTCAAGAATATCTCTTTCTCCTATGTGCTTTCATCCCTAACCCTAACCCTTCCGAAAGTCGGAGAAGCTCAAGGATGGTACCGATCGATGCGCGCTACCCCATTTAGTGGGGGTAGAGCCTACTTGCAAGTCTCTCCGACCTTCACAAAAAAAGTTATTCAAGAATATCTCCTCAGATTTGGGGGAATTTCGTCGGTCGACCTCTTCCGAAGGTCGTACAAGCTCGGGGATGGTACCAATCGATCCGCAGGACCCAAATTAGTCCAGATGCAACCACTTTCCAAGTCTCTCCGACCTTCACAAAAAAAGTTATTCAAGAATATCTCTTTCTCCTATGTGCTTTCATCCCTAACCCTAACCCTAACCCTTCCGAAAGTCGGAGAAGCTCAAGGATGGTACCGATCGATGCGCGCTACCCCATTTAGTGGGGGCAGAGCCTACTTGCAAGTCTCTCCGACCTTCACAAAAAAAGTTATTCAAGAATATCTCTTTCTCCTATGTGCTTTCATCCCTAACCCTAACCCTAACCCTTCCGAAAGTCGGAGAAGCTCAAGGATGGTACCGATCGATGCGCGCTACCCCATTTAGTGGGGGTAGAGCCTACTTGCAAGTCTCTCCGACCTTCACAAAAAAAGTTATTCAAGAATATCTCTTTCTCCTATGTGCTTTCATCCCTAACCCTAACCCTAACCCTTCCGAAAGTCGGAGAAGCTCAAGGATGGTACCGATCGATGCGCGCTACCCCATTTAGTGGGGGCAGAGCCTACTTGCAAGTCTCTCCGACCTTCACAAAAAAAGTTATTCAAGAATATCTCTTTCTCCTATGTGCTTTCATCCCTAACCCTAACCCTAACCCTTCCGAAAGTCGGAGAAGCTCAAGGATGGTACCGATCGATGCGCGCTACCCCATTTAGTGGGGGTAGAGCCTACTTGCAAGTCTCTCCGACCTTCACAAAAAAAGTTATTCAAGAATATCTCTTTCTCCTATGTGCTTTCATCCCTAACCCTAACCCTAACCCTTCCGAAAGTCGGAGAAGCTCAAGGATGGTACCGATCGATGCGCGCTACCCCATTTAGTGGGGGTAGAGCCTACTTGCAAGTCTCTCCGACCTTCACAAAAAAAGTTATTCAAGAATATCTCTTTCTCCTATGTGCTTTCATCCCTAACCCTAACCCTAACCCTTCCGAAAGTCGGAGAAGCTCAAAGATGGTACCGATCGATGCGCGCTACCCCATTTAGTGGGGGTAGAGCCTACTTGCAAGTCTCTCCGACCTTCACAAAAAAAGTTATTCAAGAATATCTCTTTCTCCTATGTGCTTTCATCCCTAACCCTAACCCTAACCCTTCCGAAAGTCGGAGAAGCTCAAGGATGGTACCGATCGATGCGCGCAACCCCATTTAGTGGGGGTAGAGCCTACTTGCAAGTCTCTCCGACCTTCACAAAAAAAGTTATTCAAGAATATCTCTTTCTCCTATGTGCTTTCATCCCTAACCCTAACCCTAACCCTTCCGAAAGTCGGAGAAGCTCAAGGATGGTACCGATCGATGCGCGCAACCCCATTTAGTGGGGGTAGAGCCTACTTGCAAGTCTCTCCGACCTTCACAAAAAAAGTTATTCAAGAATATCTCCTCAGATTTGGGGGAATTTCGTCGGTCGACCTCTTCCGAAGGTCGTACAAGCTCGGGGATGGTACCAATCGATCCGCAGGACCCAAATTAGTCCAGATGCAACCACTTTCCAAGTCTCTCCGACCTTCACAAAAAAAGTTATTCAAGAATATCTCTTTCTCCTATGTGCTTTCATCCCTAACCCTAACCCTTCCGAAAGTCGGAGAAGCTCAAGGATGGTACCGATCGATGCGCGCTACCCCATTTAGTGGGGGTAGAGCCTACTTGCAAGTCTCTCCGACCTTCACAAAAAAAGTTATTCAAGAATATCTCTTTCTCCTATGTGCTTTCATCCCTAACCCTAACCCTAACCCTTCCGAAAGTCGGAGAAGCTCAAGGATGGTACCGATCGATGCGCGCTACCCCATTTAGTGGGGGTAGAGCCTACTTGCAAGTCTCTCCGACCTTCACAAAAAAAGTTATTCAAGAATATCTCTTTCTCCTATGTGCTTTCATCCCTAACCCTAACCCTAACCCTTCCGAAAGTCGGAGAAGCTCAAGGATGGTACCGATCGATGCGCGCAACCCCATTTAGTGGGGGTAGAGCCTACTTGCAAGTCTCTCCGACCTTCACAAAAAAAGTTATTCAAGAATATCTCCTCAGATTTGGGGGAATTTCGTCGGTCGACCTCTTCCGAAGGTCGTACAAGCTCGGGGATGGTACCAATCGATCCGCAGGACCCAAATTAGTCCAGATGCAACCACTTTCCAAGTCTCTCCGACCTTCACAAAAAAAGTTATTCAAGAATATCTCTTTCTCCTATGTGCTTTCATCCCTAACCCTAACCCTAACCCTTCCGAAAGTCGGAGAAGCTCAAGGATGGTACCAATCGATGCGCGCTACCCCATTTAGTGGGGGTAGAGCCTACTTGCAAGTCTCTCCGACCTTCACAAAAAAAGTTATTCAAGAATATCTCTTTCTCCTATGTGCTTTCATCCCTAACCCTAACCCTAACCCTTCCGAAAGTCGGAGAAGCTCAAGGATGGTACCGATCGATGCGCGCAACCCCATTTAGTGGGGGTAGAGCCTACTTGCAAGTCTCTCCGACCTTCAAAAAAAAAGTTATTCAAGAATATCTCCTCAGATTTGGGGGAATTTCGTCGGTCGACCTCTTCCGAAGGTCGTACAAGCTCGGGGATGGTACCAATCGATCCGCAGGACCCAAATTAGTCCAGATGCAACCACTTTCCAAGTCTCTACGACCTTCACAAAAAAAGTTATTCAAGAATATCTCTTTCTCCTATGTGCTTTCATCCCTAACCCTAACCCTAACCCTTCCGAAAGTCGGAGAAGCTCAAGGATGGTACCGATCGATGCGCGCTACCCCATTTAGTGGGGGTAGAGCCTACTTGCAAGTCTCTCCGACCTTCACAAAAAAAGTTATTCAAGAATATCTCTTTCTCCTATGTGCTTTCATCCCTAACCCTAACCCTAACCCTTCCGAAAGTCGGAGAAGCTCAAGGATGGTACCGATCGATGCGCGCAACCCCATTTAGTGGGGGTAGAGCCTACTTGCAAGTCTCTCCGACCTTCACAAAAAAAGTTATTCAAGAATATCTCCTCAGATTTGGGGGAATTTCGTCGGTCGACCTCTTCCGAAGGTCGTACAAGCTCGGGGATGGTACCAATCGATCCGCAGGACCCAAATTAGTCCAGATGCAACCACTTTCCAAGTCTCTCCGACCTTCACAAAAAAAGTTATTCAAGAATATCTCTTTCTCCTATGTGCTTTCATCCCTAACCCTAACCCTAACCCTTCCGAAAGTCGGAGAAGCTCAAGGATGGTACCGATCGATGCGCGCTACCCCATTTAGTGGGGGTAGAGCCTACTTGCAAGTCTCTCCGACCTTCACAAAAAAAGTTATTCAAGAATATCTCTTTCTCCTATGTGCTTTCATCCCTAACCCTAACCCTAACCCTTCCGAAAGTCGGAGAAGCTCAAAGATGGTACCGATCGATGCGCGCAACCCCATTTAGTGGGGGTAGAGCCTACTTGCAAGTCTCTCCGACCTTCACAAAAAAAGTTATTCAAGAATATCTCCTCAGATTTGGGGGAATTTCGTCGGTCGACCTCTTCCGAAGGTCGTACAAGCTCGGGGATGGTACCAATCGATCCGCAGGACCCAAATTAGTCCAGATGCAACCACTTTCCAAGTCTCTCCGACCTTCACAAAAAAAGTTATTCAAGAATATCTCTTTCTCCTATGTGCTTTCATCCCTAACCCTAACCCTAACCCTTCCGAAAGTCGGAGAAGCTCAAGGATGGTACCGATCGATGCGCGCTACCCCATTTAGTGGGGGTAGAGCCTACTTGCAAGTCTCTCCGACCTTCACAAAAAAAGTTATTCAAGAATATCTCTTTCTCCTATGTGCTTTCATCCCTAACCCTAACCCTAACCCTTCCGAAAGTCGGAGAAGCTCAAGGATGGTACCGATCGATGCGCGCTACCCCATTTAGTGGGGGTAGAGCCTACTTGCAAGTCTCTCCGACCTTCACAAAAAAAGTTATTCAAGAATATCTCCTCAGATTTGGGGGAATTTCGTCGGTCGACCTCTTCCGAAGGTCGTACAAGCTCGGGGATGGTACCAATCGATCCGCAGGACCCAAATTAGTCCAGATGCAACCACTTTCCAAGTCTCTCCGACCTTCACAAAAAAACTTATTCAAGAATATCTCTTTCTCCTATGTGCTTTCATCCCTAACCCTAACCCTAACCCTTCCGAAAGTCGGAGAAGCTCAAGGATGGTACCGATCGATGCGCGCTACCCCATTTAGTGGGGGTAGAGCCTACTTGCAAGTCTCTCCGACCTTCACAAAAAAAGTTATTCAAGAATATCTCTTTCTCCTATGTGCTTTCATCCCTAACCCTAACCCTTCCGAAAGTCGGAGAAGCTCAAGGATGGTACCGATCGATGCGCGCAACCCCATTTAGTGGGGGTAGAGCCTACTTGCAAGTCTCTCCGACCTTCACAAAAAAAGTTATTCAAGAATATCTCCTCAGATTTGGGGGAATTTCGTCGGTCGACCTCTTCCGAAGGTCGTACAAGCTCGGGGATGGTACCAATCGATCCGCAGGACCCAAATTAGTCCAGATGCAACCACTTTCCAAGTCTCTCCGACCTTCACAAAAAAAGTTATTCAAGAATATCTCTTTCTCCTATGTGCTTTCATCCCTAACCCTAACCCTTCCGAAAGTCGGAGAAGCTCAAGGATGGTACCGATCGATGCGCGCAACCCCATTTAGTGGGGGTAGAGCCTACTTGCAAGTCTCTCCGACCTTCACAAAAAAAGTTATTCAAGAATATCTCCTCAGATTTGGGGGAATTTCGTCGGTCGACCTCTTCCGAAGGTCGTACAAGCTCGGGGATGGTACCAATCGATCCGCAGGACCCAAATTAGTCCAGATGCAACCACTTTCCAAGTCTCTCCGACCTTCACAAAAAAAGTTATTCAAGAATATCTCTTTCTCCTATGTGCTTTCATCCCTAACCCTAACCCTTCCGAAAGTCGGAGAAGCTCAAGGATGGTACCGATCGATGCGCGCTACCCCATTTAGTGGGGGTAGAGCCTACTTGCAAGTCTCTCCGACCTTCACAAAAAAAGTTATTCAAGAATATCTCCTCAGATTTGGGGGAATTTCGTCGGTCGACCTCTTCCGAAGGTCGTACAAGCTCGGGGATGGTACCAATCGATCCGCAGGACCCAAATTAGTCCAGATGCAACCACTTTCCAAGTCTCTCCGACCTTCACAAAAAAAGTTATTCAAGAATATCTCTTTCTCCTATGTGCTTTCATCCCTAACCCTAACCCTAACCCTTCCGAAAGTCGGAGAAGCTCAAGGATGGTACCGATCGATGCGCGCTACCCCATTTAGTGGGGGCAGAGCCTACTTGCAAGTCTCTCCGACCTTCACAAAAAAAGTTATTCAAGAATATCTCTTTCTCCTATGTGCTTTCATCCCTAACCCTAACCCTAACCCTTCCGAAAGTCGGAGAAGCTCAAGGATGGTACCGATCGATGCGCGCTACCCCATTTAGTGGGGGTAGAGCCTACTTGCAAGTCTCTCCGACCTTCACAAAAAAAGTTATTCAAGAATATCTCTTTCTCCTATGTGCTTTCATCCCTAACCCTAACCCTAACCCTTCCGAAAGTCGGAGAAGCTCAAGGATGGTACCGATCGATGCGCGCTACCCCATTTAGTGGGGGCAGAGCCTACTTGCAAGTCTCTCCGACCTTCACAAAAAAAGTTATTCAAGAATATCTCTTTCTCCTATGTGCTTTCATCCCTAACCCTAACCCTAACCCTTCCGAAAGTCGGAGAAGCTCAAGGATGGTACCGATCGATGCGCGCTACCCCATTTAGTGGGGGTAGAGCCTACTTGCAAGTCTCTCCGACCTTCACAAAAAAAGTTATTCAAGAATATCTCTTTCTCCTATGTGCTTTCATCCCTAACCCTAACCCTAACCCTTCCGAAAGTCGGAGAAGCTCAAGGATGGTACCGATCGATGCGCGCTACCCCATTTAGTGGGGGTAGAGCCTACTTGCAAGTCTCTCCGACCTTCACAAAAAAAGTTATTCAAGAATATCTCTTTCTCCTATGTGCTTTCATCCCTAACCCTAACCCTAACCCTTCCGAAAGTCGGAGAAGCTCAAAGATGGTACCGATCGATGCGCGCTACCCCATTTAGTGGGGGTAGAGCCTACTTGCAAGTCTCTCCGACCTTCACAAAAAAAGTTATTCAAGAATATCTCTTTCTCCTATGTGCTTTCATCCCTAACCCTAACCCTAACCCTTCCGAAAGTCGGAGAAGCTCAAGGATGGTACCGATCGATGCGCGCAACCCCATTTAGTGGGGGTAGAGCCTACTTGCAAGTCTCTCCGACCTTCACAAAAAAAGTTATTCAAGAATATCTCCTCAGATTTGGGGGAATTTCGTCGGTCGACCTCTTCCGAAGGTCGTACAAGCTCGGGGATGGTACCAATCGATCCGCAGGACCCAAATTAGTCCAGATGCAACCACTTTCCAAGTCTCTCCGACCTTCACAAAAAAAGTTATTCAAGAATATCTCTTTCTCCTATGTGCTTTCATCCCTAACCCTAACCCTTCCGAAAGTCGGAGAAGCTCAAGGATGGTACCGATCGATGCGCGCTACACCATTTAGTGGGGGTAGAGCCTACTTGCAAGTCTCTCCGACCTTCACAAAAAAAGTTATTCAAGAATATCTCTTTCTCCTATGTGCTTTCATCCCTAACCCTAACCCTTCCGAAAGTCGGAGAAGCTCAAGGATGGTACCGATCGATGCGCGCAACCCCATTTAGTGGGGGTAGAGCCTACTTGCAAGTCTCTCCGACCTTCACAAAAAAAGTTATTCAAGAATATCTCCTCAGATTTGGGGGAATTTCGTCGGTCGACCTCTTCCGAAGGTCGTACAAGCTCGGGGATGGTACCAATCGATCCGCAGGACCCAAATTAGTCCAGATGCAACCACTTTCCAAGTCTCTCCGACCTTCACAAAAAAAGTTATTCAAGAATATCTCTTTCTCCTATGTGCTTTCATCCCTAACCCTAACCCTAACCCTTCCGAAAGTCGGAGAAGCTCAAGAATGGTACCGATCGATGCGCGCTACCCCATTTAGTGGGGGTAGAGCCTACTTGCAAGTCTCTCCGACCTTCACAAAAAAAGTTATTCAAGAATATCTCTTTCTCCTATGTGCTTTCATCCCTAACCCTAACCCTAACCCTTCCGAAAGTCGGAGAAGCTCAAGGATGGTACCGATCGATGCGCGCAACCCCATTTAGTGGGGGTAGAGCCTACTTGCAAGTCTCTCCGACCTTCACAAAAAAAGTTATTCAAGAATATCTCCTCAGATTTGGGGGAATTTCGTCGGTCGACCTCTTCCGAAGGTCGTACAAGCTCGGGGATGGTACCAATCGATCCGCAAAACCCAAATTAGTCCAGATGCAACCACTTTCCAAGTCTCTCCGACCTTCACAAAAAAAGTTATTCAAGAATATCTCTTTCTCCTATGTGCTTTCATCCCTAACCCTAACCCTAACCCTTCTGAAAGTCGGAGAAGCTCAAGGATGGTACCGATCGATGCGCGCTACCCCATTTAGTGGGGGTAGAGCCTACTTGCAAGTCTCTCCGACCTTCACAAAAAAAGTTATTCAAGAATATCTCTTTCTCCTATGTGCTTTCATCCCTAACCCTAACCCTAACCCTTCCGAAAGTCGGAGAAGCTCAAGGATGGTACCGATCGATGCGCGCAACCCCATTTAGTGGGGGTAGAGCCTACTTGCAAGTCTCTCCGACCTTCACAAAAAAAGTTATTCAAGAATATCTCCTCAGATTTGGGGGAATTTCGTCGGTCGACCTCTTCCGAAGGTCGTACAAGCTCGGGGATGGTACCAATCGATCCGCAGGACCCAAATTAGTCCAGATGCAACCACTTTCCAAGTCTCTCCGACCTTCACAAAAAAAGTTATTCAAGAATATCTCTTTCTCCTATGTGCTTTCATCCCTAACACTAATTCTAACCCTTCCGAAAGTCGGAGAAGCTCAAGGATGGTACCGATCGATGCGCGCTACCCCATTTAGTGGGGGTAGAGCCTACTTGCAAGTCTCTCCGACCTTCACAAAAAAAGTTATTCAAGAATATCTCTTTCTCCTATGTGCTTTCATCCCTAACCCTAACCCTAACCCTTCTGAAAGTCGGAGAAGCTCAAGGATGGTACCGATCGATGCGCGCTACCCCATTTAGTGGGGGTAGAGCCTACTTGCAAGTCTCTCCGACCTTCACAAAAAAAGTTATTCAAGAATATCTCTTTCTCCTATGTGCTTTCATCCCTAACCCTAACCCTAACCCTTCCGAAAGTCGGAGAAGCTCAAGGATGGTACCGATCGATGCGCGCAACCCCATTTAGTGGGGGTAGAGCCTACTTGCAAGTCTCTCCGACCTTCACAAAAAAAGTTATTCAAGAATATCTCCTCAGATTTGGGGGAATTTCGTCGGTCGACCTCTTCCGAAGGTCGTACAAGCTCGGGGATGGTACCAATCGATCCGCAGGACCCAAATTAGTCCAGATGCAACCACTTTCCAAGTCTCTCCGACCTTCACAAAAAAAGTTATTCAAGAATATCTCTTTCTCCTATGTGCTTTCATCCCTAACACTAATTCTAACCCTTCCGAAAGTCGGAGAAGCTCAAGGATGGTACCGATCGATGCGCGCTACCCCATTTAGTGGGGGTAGAGCCTACTTGCAAGTCTCTCCGACCTTCACAAAAAAAGTTATTCAAGAATATCTCTTTCTCCTATGTGCTTTCATCCCTAACCCTAACCCTAACCCTTCCAAAAGTCGGAGAAGCTCAAGGATGGTACCGATCGATGCGCGCAACCCCATTTAGTGGGGGTAGAGCCTACTTGCAAGTCTCTCCGACCTTCACAAAAAAAGTTATTCAAGAATATCTCCTCAGATTTGGGGGAATTTCGTCGGTCGACCTCTTCCGAAGGTCGTACAAGCTCGGGGATGGTACCAATCGATCCGCAGGACCCAAATTAGTCCAGATGCAACCACTTTCCAAGTCTCTCCGACCTTCACAAAAAAAGTTATTCAAGAATATCTCTTTCTCCTATGTGCTTTCATCCCTAACCCTAACCCTAACCCTTCCGAAAGTCGGAGAAGCTCAAGGATGGTACCGATCGATGCGCGCTACCCCATTTAGTGGGGGTAGAGCCTACTTGCAAGTCTCTCCGACCTTCACAAAAAAAGTTATTCAAGAATATCTCCTCAGATTTGGGGGAATTTCGTCGGTCGACCTCTTCCGAAGGTCGTACAAGCTCGGGGATGGTACCAATCGATCCGCAGGACCCAAATTAGTCCAGATGCAACCACTTTCCAAGTCTCTCCGACCTTCACAAAAAAACGTATTCAAGAATATCTCTTTCTCCTATGTGCTTTCATCCCTAACCCTAACCCTAACCCTTCCGAAAGTCGGAGAAGCTCAAGGATGGTACCGATCGATGCGCGCTACCCCATTTAGTGGGGGTAGAGCCTACTTGCAAGTCTCTCCGACCTTCACAAAAAAAGTTATTCAAGAATATCTCTTTCTCCTATGTGCTTTCATCCCTAACCCTAACCCTAACCCTTCCGAAAGTCGGAGAAGCTCAAGGATGGTACCGATCGATGCGCGCAACCCCATTTAGTGGGGGTAGAGCCTACTTGCAAGTCTCTCCGACCTTCACAAAAAAAGTTATTCAAGAATATCTCCTCAGATTTGGGGGAATTTCGTCGGTCGACCTCTTCCGAAGGTCGTACAAGCTCGGGGATGGTACCAATCGATCCGCAGGACCCAAATTAGTCCAGATGCAACCACTTTCCAAGTCTCTCCGACCTTCACAAAAAAAGTTATTCAAGAATATCTCTTTCTCCTATGTGCTTTCATCCCTAACCCTAACCCTTCCGAAAGTCGGAGAAGCTCAAGGATGGTACCGATCGATGCGCGCTACCCCATTTAGTGGGGGTAGAGCCTACTTGCAAGTCTCTCCGACCTTCACAAAAAAAGTTATTCAAGAATATCTCCTCAGATTTGGGGGAATTTCGTCGGTCGACCTCTTCCGAAGGTCGTACAAGCTCGGGGATGGTACCAATCGATCCGCAGGACCCAAATTAGTCCAGATGCAACCACTTTCCAAGTCTCTCCGACCTTCACAAAAAAAGTTATTCAAGAATATCTCTTTCTCCTATGTGCTTTCATCCCTAACCCTAACCCTTCCGAAAGTCGGAGAAGCTCAAGGATGGTACCGATCGATGCGCGCTACCCCATTTAGTGGGGGCAGAGCCTACTTGCAAGTCTCTCCGACCTTCACAAAAAAAGTTATTCAAGAATATCTCTTTCTCCTATGTGCTTTCATCCCTAACCCTAACCCTAACCCTTCCGAAAGTCGGAGAAGCTCAAGGATGGTACCGATCGATGCGCGCTACCCCATTTAGTGGGGGTAGAGCCTACTTGCAAGTCTCTCCGACCTTCACAAAAAAAGTTATTCAAGAATATCTCTTTCTCCTATGTGCTTTCATCCCTAACCCTAACCCTAACCCTTCCGAAAGTCGGAGAAGCTCAAGGATGGTACCGATCGATGCGCGCTACCCCATTTAGTGGGGGCAGAGCCTACTTGCAAGTCTCTCCGACCTTCACAAAAAAAGTTATTCAAGAATATCTCTTTCTCCTATGTGCTTTCATCCCTAACCCTAACCCTAACCCTTCCGAAAGTCGGAGAAGCTCAAGGATGGTACCGATCGATGCGCGCTACCCCATTTAGTGGGGGTAGAGCCTACTTGCAAGTCTCTCCGACCTTCACAAAAAAAGTTATTCAAGAATATCTCTTTCTCCTATGTGCTTTCATCCCTAACCCTAACCCTAACCCTTCCGAAAGTCGGAGAAGCTCAAGGATGGTACCGATCGATGCGCGCTACCCCATTTAGTGGGGGTAGAGCCTACTTGCAAGTCTCTCCGACCTTCACAAAAAAAGTTATTCAAGAATATCTCTTTCTCCTATGTGCTTTCATCCCTAACCCTAACCCTAACCCTTCCGAAAGTCGGAGAAGCTCAAAGATGGTACCGATCGATGCGCGCTACCCCATTTAGTGGGGGTAGAGCCTACTTGCAAGTCTCTCCGACCTTCACAAAAAAAGTTATTCAAGAATATCTCTTTCTCCTATGTGCTTTCATCCCTAACCCTAACCCTAACCCTTCCGAAAGTCGGAGAAGCTCAAGGATGGTACCGATCGATGCGCGCAACCCCATTTAGTGGGGGTAGAGCCTACTTGCAAGTCTCTCCGACCTTCACAAAAAAAGTTATTCAAGAATATCTCCTCAGATTTGGGGGAATTTCGTCGGTCGACCTCTTCCGAAGGTCGTACAAGCTCGGGGATGGTACCAATCGATCCGCAGGACCCAAATTAGTCCAGATGCAACCACTTTCCAAGTCTTTCCGACCTTCACAAAAAAAGTTATTCAAGAATATCTCTTTCTCCTATGTGCTTTCATCCCTAACCCTAACCCTAACCCTTCCGAAAGTCGGAGAAGCTCAAGGATGGTACCGATCGATGCGCGCTACCCCATTTAGTGGGGGTAGAGCCTACTTGCAAGTCTCTCCGACCTTCACAAAAAAAGTTATTCAAGAATATCTCTTTCTCCTATGTGCTTTCATCCCTAACCCTAACCCTAACCCTTCCGAAAGTCGGAGAAGCTCAAGGATGGTACCGATCGATGCGCGCAACCCCATTTAGTGGGGGTAGAGCCTACTTGCAAGTCTCTCCGACCTTCACAAAAAAAGTTATTCAAGAATATCTCCTCAGATTTGGGGGAATTTCGTCGGTCGACCTCTTCCGAAGGTCGTACAAGCTCGGGGATGGTACCAATCGATCCGCAGGACCCAAATTAGTCCAGATGCAACCACTTTCCAAGTCTCTCCGACCTTCACAAAAAAAGTTATTCAAGAATATCTCTTTCTCCTATGTGCTTTCATCCCTAACCCTAACCCTAACCCTTCCGAAAGTCGGAGAAGCTCAAGGATGGTACCAATCGATGCGCGCTACCCCATTTAGTGGGGGTAGAGCCTACTTGCAAGTCTCTCCGACCTTCACAAAAAAAGTTATTCAAGAATATCTCTTTCTCCTATGTGCTTTCATCCCTAACCCTAACCCTAACCCTTCCGAAAGTCGGAGAAGCTCAAGGATGGTACCGATCGATGCGCGCAACCCCATTTAGTGGGGGTAGAGCCTACTTGCAAGTCTCTCCGACCTTCACAAAAAAAGTTATTCAAGAATATCTCCTCAGATTTGGGGGAATTTCGTCGGTCGACCTCTTCCGAAGGTCGTACAAGCTCGGGGATGGTACCAATCGATCCGCAGGACCCAAATTAGTCCAGATGCAACCACTTTCCAAGTCTCTACGACCTTCACAAAAAAAGTTATTCAAGAATATCTCTTTCTCCTATGTGCTTTCATCCCTAACCCTAACCCTAACCCTTCCGAAAGTCGGAGAAGCTCAAGGATGGTACCGATCGATGCGCGCTACCCCATTTAGTGGGGGTAGAGCCTACTTGCAAGTCTCTCCGACCTTCACAAAAAAAGTTATTCAAGAATATCTCTTTCTCCTATGTGCTTTCATCCCTAACCCTAACCCTAACCCTTCCGAAAGTCGGAGAAGCTCAAGGATGGTACCGATCGATGCGCGCAACCCCATTTAGTGGGGGTAGAGCCTACTTGCAAGTCTCTCCGACCTTCACAAAAAAAGTTATTCAAGAATATCTCCTCAGATTTGGGGGAATTTCGTCGGTCGACCTCTTCCGAAGGTCGTACAAGCTCGGGGATGGTACCAATCGATCCGCAGGACCCAAATTAGTCCAGATGCAACCACTTTCCAAGTCTCTCCGACCTTCACAAAAAAAGTTATTCAAGAATATCTCTTTCTCCTATGTGCTTTCATCCCTAACCCTAACCCTAACCCTTCCGAAAGTCGGAGAAGCTCAAGGATGGTACCGATCGATGCGCGCTACCCCATTTAGTGGGGGTAGAGCCTACTTGCAAGTCTCTCCGACCTTCACAAAAAAAGTTATTCAAGAATATCTCTTTCTCCTATGTGCTTTCATCCCTAACCCTAACCCTAACCCTTCCGAAAGTCGGAGAAGCTCAAGGATGGTACCGATCGATGCGCGCTACCCCATTTAGTGGGGGTAGAGCCTACTTGCAAGTCTCTCCGACCTTCACAAAAAAAGTTATTCAAGAATATCTCCTCAGATTTGGGGGAATTTCGTCGGTTGACCTCTTCCGAAGGTCGTACAAGCTCGGGGATGGTACCAATCGATCCGCAGGACCCAAATTAGTCCAGATGCAACCACTTTCCAAGTCTCTCCGACCTTCACAAAAAAACTTATTCAAGAATATCTCTTTCTCCTATGTGCTTTCATCCCTAACCCTAACCCTAACCCTTCCGAAAGTCGGAGAAGCTCAAGGATGGTACCGATCGATGCGCGCTACCCCATTTAGTGGGGGTAGAGCCTACTTGCAAGTCTCTCCGACCTTCACAAAAAAAGTTATTCAAGAATATCTCTTTCTCCTATGTGCTTTCATCCCTAACCCTAACCCTAACCCTTCCGAAAGTCGGAGAAGCTCAAGGATGGTACCGATCGATGCGCGCTACCCCATTTAGTGGGGGTAGAGCCTACTTGCAAGTCTCTCCGACCTTCACAAAAAAAGTTATTCAAGAATATCTCTTTCTCCTATGTGCTTTCATCCCTAACCCTAACCCTAACCCTTCCGAAAGTCGGAGAAGCTCAAAGATGGTACCGATCGATGCGCGCTACCCCATTTAGTGGGGGTAGAGCCTACTTGCAAGTCTCTCCGACCTTCACAAAAAAAGTTATTCAAGAATATCTCTTTCTCCTATGTGCTTTCATCCCTAACCCTAACCCTAACCCTTCCGAAAGTCGGAGAAGCTCAAGGATGGTACCGATCGATGCGCGCAACCCCATTTAGTGGGGGTAGAGCCTACTTGCAAGTCTCTCCGACCTTCACAAAAAAAGTTATTCAAGAATATCTCCTCAGATTTGGGGGAATTTCGTCGGTCGACCTCTTCCGAAGGTCGTACAAGCTCGGGGATGGTACCAATCGATCCGCAGGACCCAAATTAGTCCAGATGCAACCACTTTCCAAGTCTTTCCGACCTTCACAAAAAAAGTTATTCAAGAATATCTCTTTCTCCTATGTGCTTTCATCCCTAACCCTAACCCTAACCCTTCCGAAAGTCGGAGAAGCTCAAGGATGGTACCGATCGATGCGCGCTACCCCATTTAGTGGGGGTAGAGCCTACTTGCAAGTCTCTCCGACCTTCACAAAAAAAGTTATTCAAGAATATCTCTTTCTCCTATGTGCTTTCATCCCTAACCCTAACCCTAACCCTTCCGAAAGTCGGAGAAGCTCAAGGATGGTACCGATCGATGCGCGCAACCCCATTTAGTGGGGGTAGAGCCTACTTGCAAGTCTCTCCGACCTTCACAAAAAAAGTTATTCAAGAATATCTCCTCAGATTTGGGGGAATTTCGTCGGTCGACCTCTTCCGAAGGTCGTACAAGCTCGGGGATGGTACCAATCGATCCGCAGGACCCAAATTAGTCCAGATGCAACCACTTTCCAAGTCTCTCCGACCTTCACAAAAAAAGTTATTCAAGAATATCTCTTTCTCCTATGTGCTTTCATCCCTAACCCTAACCCTAACCCTTCCGAAAGTCGGAGAAGCTCAAGGATGGTACCAATCGATGCGCGCTACCCCATTTAGTGGGGGTAGAGCCTACTTGCAAGTCTCTCCGACCTTCACAAAAAAAGTTATTCAAGAATATCTCTTTCTCCTATGTGCTTTCATCCCTAACCCTAACCCTAACCCTTCCGAAAGTCGGAGAAGCTCAAGGATGGTACCGATCGATGCGCGCAACCCCATTTAGTGGGGGTAGAGCCTACTTGCAAGTCTCTCCGACCTTCACAAAAAAAGTTATTCAAGAATATCTCCTCAGATTTGGGGGAATTTCGTCGGTCGACCTCTTCCGAAGGTCGTACAAGCTCGGGGATGGTACCAATCGATCCGCAGGACCCAAATTAGTCCAGATGCAACCACTTTCCAAGTCTCTACGACCTTCACAAAAAAAGTTATTCAAGAATATCTCTTTCTCCTATGTGCTTTCATCCCTAACCCTAACCCTAACCCTTCCGAAAGTCGGAGAAGCTCAAGGATGGTACCGATCGATGCGCGCTACCCCATTTAGTGGGGGTAGAGCCTACTTGCAAGTCTCTCCGACCTTCACAAAAAAAGTTATTCAAGAATATCTCTTTCTCCTATGTGCTTTCATCCCTAACCCTAACCCTAACCCTTCCGAAAGTCGGAGAAGCTCAAGGATGGTACCGATCGATGCGCGCAACCCCATTTAGTGGGGGTAGAGCCTACTTGCAAGTCTCTCCGACCTTCACAAAAAAAGTTATTCAAGAATATCTCCTCAGATTTGGGGGAATTTCGTCGGTCGACCTCTTCCGAAGGTCGTACAAGCTCGGGGATGGTACCAATCGATCCGCAGGACCCAAATTAGTCCAGATGCAACCACTTTCCAAGTCTCTCCGACCTTCACAAAAAAAGTTATTCAAGAATATCTCTTTCTCCTATGTGCTTTCATCCCTAACCCTAACCCTAACCCTTCCGAAAGTCGGAGAAGCTCAAGGATGGTACCGATCGATGCGCGCTACCCCATTTAGTGGGGGTAGAGCCTACTTGCAAGTCTCTCCGACCTTCACAAAAAAAGTTATTCAAGAATATCTCTTTCTCCTATGTGCTTTCATCCCTAACCCTAACCCTAACCCTTCCGAAAGTCGGAGAAGCTCAAGGATGGTACCGATCGATGCGCGCTACCCCATTTAGTGGGGGTAGAGCCTACTTGCAAGTCTCTCCGACCTTCACAAAAAAAGTTATTCAAGAATATCTCCTCAGATTTGGGGGAATTTCGTCGGTTGACCTCTTCCGAAGGTCGTACAAGCTCGGGGATGGTACCAATCGATCCGCAGGACCCAAATTAGTCCAGATGCAACCACTTTCCAAGTCTCTCCGACCTTCACAAAAAAACTTATTCAAGAATATCTCTTTCTCCTATGTGCTTTCATCCCTAACCCTAACCCTAACCCTTCCGAAAGTCGGAGAAGCTCAAGGATGGTACCGATCGATGCGCGCTACCCCATTTAGTGGGGGTAGAGCCTACTTGCAAGTCTCTCCGACCTTCACAAAAAAAGTTATTCAAGAATATCTCTTTCTCCTATGTGCTTTCATCCCTAACCCTAACCCTAACCCTTCCGAAAGTCGGAGAAGCTCAAGGATGGTCCCGATCGATGCGCGCTACCCCATTTAGTGGGGGTAGAGCCTACTTGCAAGTCTCTCCGACCTTCACAAAAAAAGTTATTCAAGAATATCTCTTTCTCCTATGTGCTTTCATCCCAAACCCTAACCCTAACCCTTCCGAAAGTCGGAGAAGCTCAAAGATGGTACCGATCGATGCGCGCTACCCCATTTAGTGGGGGTAGAGCCTACTTGCAAGTCTCTCCGACCTTCACAAAAAAAGTTATTCAAGAATATCTCTTTCTCCTATGTGCTTTCATCCCTAACCCTAACCCTAACCCTTCCGAAAGTCGGAGAAGCTCAAGGATGGTACCGATCGATGCGCGCAACCCCATTTAGTGGGGGTAGAGCCTACTTGCAAGTCTCTCCGACCTTCACAAAAAAAGTTATTCAAGAATATCTCCTCAGATTTGGGGGAATTTCGTCGGTCGACCTCTTCCGAAGGTCGTACAAGCTCGGGGATGGTACCAATCGATCCGCAGGACCCAAATTAGTCCAGATGCAACCACTTTCCAAGTCTTTCCGACCTTCACAAAAAAAGTTATTCAAGAATATCTCTTTCTCCTATGTGCTTTCATCCCTAACCCTAACCCTAACCCTTCCGAAAGTCGGAGAAGCTCAAGGATGGTACCGATCGATGCGCGCTACCCCATTTAGTGGGGGTAGAGCCTACTTGCAAGTCTCTCCGACCTTCACAAAAAAAGTTATTCAAGAATATCTCTTTCTCCTATGTGCTTTCATCCCTAACCCTAACCCTAACCCTTCCGAAAGTCGGAGAAGCTCAAGGATGGTACCGATCGATGCGCGCAACCCCATTTAGTGGGGGTAGAGCCTACTTGCAAGTCTCTCCGACCTTCACAAAAAAAGTTATTCAAGAATATCTCCTCAGATTTGGGGGAATTTCGTCGGTCGACCTCTTCCGAAGGTCGTACAAGCTCGGGGATGGTACCAATCGATCCGCAGGACCCAAATTAGTCCAGATGCAACCACTTTCCAAGTCTCTCCGACCTTCACAAAAAAAGTTATTCAAGAATATCTCTTTCTCCTATGTGCTTTCATCCCTAACCCTAACCCTAACCCTTCCGAAAGTCGGAGAAGCTCAAGGATGGTACCAATCGATGCGCGCTACCCCATTTAGTGGGGGTAGAGCCTACTTGCAAGTCTCTCCGACCTTCACAAAAAAAGTTATTCAAGAATATCTCTTTCTCCTATGTGCTTTCATCCCTAACCCTAACCCTAACCCTTCCGAAAGTCGGAGAAGCTCAAGGATGGTACCGATCGATGCGCGCAACCCCATTTAGTGGGGGTAGAGCCTACTTGCAAGTCTCTCCGACCTTCACAAAAAAAGTTATTCAAGAATATCTCCTCAGATTTGGGGGAATTTCGTCGGTCGACCTCTTCCGAAGGTCGTACAAGCTCGGGGATGGTACCAATCGATCCGCAGGACCCAAATTAGTCCAGATGCAACCACTTTCCAAGTCTCTACGACCTTCACAAAAAAAGTTATTCAAGAATATCTCTTTCTCCTATGTGCTTTCATCCCTAACCCTAACCCTAACCCTTCCGAAAGTCGGAGAAGCTCAAGGATGGTACCGATCGATGCGCGCTACCCCATTTAGTGGGGGTAGAGCCTACTTGCAAGTCTCTCCGACCTTCACAAAAAAAGTTATTCAAGAATATCTCTTTCTCCTATGTGCTTTCATCCCTAACCCTAACCCTAACCCTTCCGAAAGTCTGAGAAGCTCAAGGATGGTACCGATCGATGCGCGCAACCCCATTTAGTGGGGGTAGAGCCTACTTGCAAGTCTCTCCGACCTTCACAAAAAAAGTTATTCAAGAATATCTCCTCAGATTTGGGGGAATTTCGTCGGTCGACCTCTTCCGAAGGTCGTACAAGCTCGGGGATGGTACCAATCGATCCGCAGGACCCAAATTAGTCCAGATGCAACCACTTTCCAAGTCTCTCCGACCTTCACAAAAAAAGTTATTCAAGAATATCTCTTTCTCCTATGTGCTTTCATCCCTAACCCTAACCCTAACCCTTCCGAAAGTCGGAGAAGCTCAAGGATGGTACCGATCGATGCGCGCTACCCCATTTAGTGGGGGTAGAGCCTACTTGCAAGTCTCTCCGACCTTCACAAAAAAAGTTATTCAAGAATATCTCTTTCTCCTATGTGCTTTCATCCCTAACCCTAACCCTAACCCTTCCGAAAGTCGGAGAAGCTCAAGGATGGTACCGATCGATGCGCGCTACCCCATTTAGTGGGGGTAGAGCCTACTTGCAAGTCTCTCCGACCTTCACAAAAAAAGTTATTCAAGAATATCTCCTCAGATTTGGGGGAATTTCGTCGGTTGACCTCTTCCGAAGGTCGTACAAGCTCGGGGATGGTACCAATCGATCCGCAGGACCCAAATTAGTCAAGATGCAACCACTTTCCAAGTCTCTCCGACCTTCACAAAAAAACTTATTCAAGAATATCTCTTTCTCCTATGTGCTTTCATCCCTAACCCTAACCCTAACCCTTCCGAAAGTCGGAGAAGCTCAAGGATGGTACCGATCGATGCGCGCTACCCCATTTAGTGGGGGTAGAGCCTACTTGCAAGTCTCTCCGACCTTCACAAAAAAAGTTATTCAAGAATATCTCTTTCTCCTATGTGCTTTCATCCCTAACCCTAACCCTAACCCTTCCGAAAGTCGGAGAAGCTCAAGGATGGTACCGATCGATGCGCGCAACCCCATTTAGTGGGGGTAGAGCCTACTTGCAAGTCTCTCCGACCTTCACAAAAAAAGTAATTCAAGAATATCTCCTCAGATTTGGGGGAATTTCGTCGGTCGACCTCTTCCGAAGGTCGTACAAGCTCGGGGATGGTACCAATCGATCCGCAGGACCCAAATTAGTCCAGATGCAACCACTTTCCAAGTCTTTCCGACCTTCACAAAAAAAGTTATTCAAGAATATCTCTTTCTCCTATGTGCTTTCATCCCTAACCCTAACCCTAACCCTTCCGAAAGTCGGAGAAGCTCAAGGATGGTACCGATCGATGCGCGCTACCCCATTTAGTGGGGGTAGAGCCTACTTGCAAGTCTCTCCGACCTTCACAAAAAAAGTTATTCAAGAATATCTCTTTCTCCTATGTGCTTTCATCCCTAACCCTAACCCTAACCCTTCCGAAAGTCGGAGAAGCTCAAGGATGGTACCGATCGATGCGCGCAACCCCATTTAGTGGGGGTAGAGCCTACTTGCAAGTCTCTCCGACCTTCACAAAAAAAGTTATTCAAGAATATCTCCTCAGATTTGGGGGAATTTCGTCGGTCGACCTCTTCCGAAGGTCGTACAAGCTCGGGGATGGTACCAATCGATCCGCAGGACCCAAATTAGTCCAGATGCAACCACTTTCCAAGTCTCTCCGACCTTCACAAAAAAAGTTATTCAAGAATATCTCTTTCTCCTATGTGCTTTCATCCCTAACCCTAACCCTAACCCTTCCGAAAGTCGGAGAAGCTCAAGGATGGTACCAATCGATGCGCGCTACCCCATTTAGTGGGGGTAGAGCCTACTTGCAAGTCTCTCCGACCTTCACAAAAAAAGTTATTCAAGAATATCTCTTTCTCCTATGTGCTTTCATCCCTAACCCTAACCCTAACCCTTCCGAAAGTCGGAGAAGCTCAAGGATGGTACCGATCGATGCGCGCAACCCCATTTAGTGGGGGTAGAGCCTACTTGCAAGTCTCTCCGACCTTCACAAAAAAAGTTATTCAAGAATATCTCCTCAGATTTGGGGGAATTTCGTCGGTCGACCTCTTCCGAAGGTCGTACAAGCTCGGGGATGGTACCAATCGATCCGCAGGACCCAAATTAGTCCAGATGCAACCACTTTCCAAGTCTCTACGACCTTCACAAAAAAAGTTATTCAAGAATATCTCTTTCTCCTATGTGCTTTCATCCCTAACCCTAACCCTAACCCTTCCGAAAGTCGGAGAAGCTCAAGGATGGTACCGATCGATGCGCGCTACCCCATTTAGTGGGGGTAGAGCCTACTTGCAAGTCTCTCCGACCTTCACAAAAAAAGTTATTCAAGAATATCTCTTTCTCCTATGTGCTTTCATCCCTAACCCTAACCCTAACCCTTCCGAAAGTCGGAGAAGCTCAAGGATGGTACCGATCGATGCGCGCAACCCCATTTAGTGGGGGTAGAGCCTACTTGCAAGTCTCTCCGACCTTCACAAAAAAAGTTATTCAAGAATATCTCCTCAGATTTGGGGGAATTTCGTCGGTCGACCTCTTCCGAAGGTCGTACAAGCTCGGGGATGGTACCAATCGATCCGCAGGACCCAAATTAGTCCAGATGCAACCACTTTCCAAGTCTCTCCGACCTTCACAAAAAAAGTTATTCAAGAATATCTCTTTCTCCTATGTGCTTTCATCCCTAACCCTAACCCTAACCCTTCCGAAAGTCGGAGAAGCTCAAGGATGGTACCGATCGATGCGCGCTACCCCATTTAGTGGGGGTAGAGCCTACTTGCAAGTCTCTCCGACCTTCACAAAAAAAGTTATTCAAGAATATCTCTTTCTCCTATGTGCTTTCATCCCTAACCCTAACCCTAACCCTTCCGAAAGTCGGAGAAGCTCAAGGATGGTACCGATCGATGCGCGCTACCCCATTTAGTGGGGGTAGAGCCTACTTGCAAGTCTCTCCGACCTTCACAAAAAAAGTTATTCAAGAATATCTCCTCAGATTTGGGGGAATTTCGTCGGTTGACCTCTTCCGAAGGTCGTACAAGCTCGGGGATGGTACCAATCGATCCGCAGGACCCAAATTAGTCCAGATGCAACCACTTTCCAAGTCTCTCCGACCTTCACAAAAAAACTTATTCAAGAATATCTCTTTCTCCTATGTGCTTTCATCCCTAACCCTAACCCTAACCCTTCCGAAAGTCGGAGAAGCTCAAAGATGGTACCGATCGATGCGCGCTACCCCATTTAGTGGGGGTAGAGCCTACTTGCAAGTCTCTCCGACCTTCACAAAAAAAGTTATTCAAGAATATCTCTTTCTCCTATGTGCTTTCATCCCTAACCCTAACCCTAACCCTTCCGAAAGTCGGAGAAGCTCAAGGATGGTACCGATCGATGCGCGCAACCCCATTTAGTGGGGGTAGAGCCTACTTGCAAGTCTCTCCGACCTTCACAAAAAAAGTAATTCAAGAATATCTCCTCAGATTTGGGGGAATTTCGTCGGTCGACCTCTTCCGAAGGTCGTACAAGCTCGGGGATGGTACCAATCGATCCGCAGGACCCAAATTAGTCCAGATGCAACCACTTTCCAAGTCTCTCCGACCTTCACAAAAAAACTTATTCAAGAATATCTCTTTCTCCTATGTGCTTTCATCCCTAACCCTAACCCTAACCCTTCCGAAAGTCGGAGAAGCTCAAGGATGGTACCGATCGATGCGCGCTACCCCATTTAGTGGGGGTAGAGCCTACTTGCAAGTCTCTCCGACCTTCACAAAAAAAGTTATTCAAGAATATCTCTTTCTCCTATGTGCTTTCATCCCTAACCCTAACCCTAACCCTTCCGAAAGTCGGAGAAGCTCAAGGATGGTACCGATCGATGCGCGCAACCCCATTTAGTGGGGGTAGAGCCTACTTGCAAGTCTCTCCGACCTTCACAAAAAAAGTTATTCAAGAATATCTCCTCAGATTTGGGGGAATTTCGTCGGTCGACCTCTTCCGAAGGTCGTACAAGCTCGGGGATGGTACCAATCGATCCGCAGAACCCAAATTAGTCCAGATGCAACCACTTTCCAAGTCTCTCCGACCTTCACAAAAAAAGTTATTCAAGAATATCTCTTTCTCCTATGTGCTTTCATCCCTAACCCTAACCCTAACCCTTCCGAAAGTCGGAGAAGCTCAAGGATGGTACCGATCGATGCGCGCTACCCCATTTAGTGGGGGTAGAGCCTACTTGCAAGTCTCTCCGACCTTCACAAAAAAAGTTATTCAAGAATATCTCTTTCTCCTATGTGCTTTCATCCTAACCCTAACCCTAACCCTTCCGAAAGTCGGAGAAGCTCAAGGATGGTACCGATCGATGCGCGCTACCCCATTTAGTGGGGGTAGAGCCTACTTGCAAGTCTCTCCGACCTTCACAAAAAAAGTTATTCAAGAATATCTCCTCAGATTTGGGGGAATTTCGTCGGTTGACCTCTTCCGGAAGGTCGTACAAGCTCGGGGATGGTACCAATCGATCCGCAGGACCCAAATAGTCCAGATGCAACCACTTTCCAAGTCTCTCCGACCTTCACAAAAAACTTATTCAAGAATATCTCTTTCTCCTATGTGCTTTCATCCCTAACCCTAACCCTAACCCTTCCGAAAGTCGGAGAAGCTCAAGGATGGTACCGATCGATGCGCGCTACCCCATTTAGTGGGGGTAGAGCCTACTTGCAAGTCTCTCCGACCTTCACAAAAAAAGTTATTCAAGAATATCTCTTTCTCCTATGTGCTTTCATCCCTAACCCTAACCCTAACCCTTCCGAAAGTCGGAGAAGCTCAAGGATGGTACCGATCGATGCGCGCAACCCCATTTAGTGGGGGTAGAGCCTACTTGCAAGTCTCTCCGACCTTCACAAAAAAAGTTATTCAAGAATATCTCCTCAGATTTGGGGGAATTTCGTCGGTCGACCTCTTCCGAAGGTCGTACAAGCTCGGGGATGGTACCAATCGATCCGCAGGACCCAAATTAGTCCAGATGCAACCACTTTCCAAGTCTCTCCGACCTTCACAAAAAAAGTTATTCAAGAATATCTCTTTCTCCTATGTGCTTTCATCCCTAACCCTAACCCTAAACCCTTCCGAAAGTCGGAGAAGCTCAAGGATGGTACCGATCGATGCCGCTACCCCATTTAGTGGGGGTAGAGCCTACTTGCAAGTCTCTCCGACCTTCACAAAAAAAGTTATTCAAGAATATCTCTTTCTCCTATGTGCTTTCATCCCTAACCCTAACCCTAACCCTTCCGAAAGTCGGAGAAGCTCAAGGATGGTACCGATCGATGCGCGCAACCCCATTTAGTGGGGGTAGAGCCTACTTGCAAGTCTCTCCGACCTTCACAAAAAAAGTTATTCAAGAATATCTCCTCAGATTTGGGGGAATTTCGTCGGTCGACCTCTTCCGAAGGTCGTACAAGCTCGGGGATGGTACCAATCGATCCGCAGGACCCAAATTAGTCCAGATGCAACCACTTTCCAAGTCTCTCCGACCTTCACAAAAAAGTTATTCAAGAATATCTCTTTCTCCTATGTGCTTTCATCCCTAACCCTAACCCTAACCCTTCCGAAAGTCGGAGAAGCTCAAGGATGGTACCGATCGATGCGCGCTACCCCATTTAGTGGGGGTAGAGCCTACTTGCAAGTCTCTCCGACCTTCACAAAAAAAGTTATTCAAGAATATCTCTTTCTCCTATGTGCTTTCATCCCTAACCCTAACCCTAACCCTTCCGAAAGTCGGAGAAGCTCAAGGATGGTACCGATCGATGCGCGCAACCCCATTTAGTGGGGGTAGAGCCTACTTGCAAGTCTCTCCGACCTTCACAAAAAAAGTTATTCAAGGAATATCTCCTCAGATTTGGGGGAATTTCGTCGGTCGACCTCTTCCGAAGGTCGTACAAGCTCGGGGATGGTACCAATCGATCCGCAGGACCCAAATTAGTCCAGATGCAACCACTTTCCAAGTCTCTCCGACCTTCACAAAAAAAGTTATTCAAGAATATCTCTTTCTCCTATGTGCTTTCATCCCCTAACCCTAACCCTAACCCTTTCCGAAAGTCGGAGAAGCTCAAGGATGGTACCGAATCGATGCGCGCTACCCCATTTAGTGGGGGTAGAGCCTACTTGCAAGTCTCTCCGACCTTCACAAAAAAAGTTATTCAAGAATATCTCTTTTCTCCTATGTGCTTTCATCCCTAACCCTAACCCTAACCCTTCCGAAAGTCTGAGAAGCTCAAGGATGGTACCGATCGATGCGCGCAACCCCATTTAGTGGGGGTAGAGCCTACTTGCAAGTCTCTCCGACCTTCACAAAAAAAGTTATTCAAGAATATCTCCTCAGATTTGGGGGAATTTCGTCGGTCGACCTCTTCCGAAGGTCGTACAAGCTCGGGGATGGTACCAATCGATCCGCAGGACCCAAATTAGTCCAGATGCAACCACTTTCCAAGTCTCTCCGACCTTCACAAAAAAAGTTATTCAAGAATATCTCTTTCTCCTATGTGCTTTCATCCCTAACCCTAACCCTAACCCTTCCGAAAGTCGGAGAAGCTCAAGGATGGTACCGATCGATGCGCGCTACCCCATTTAGTGGGGGTAGAGCCTACTTGCAAGTCTCTCCGACCTTCACAAAAAAAGTTATTCAAGAATATCTCTTTCTCCTAAGTGCTTTCATCCCTAACCCTAACCCCTAACCCTTCCGAAAGTCGGAGAAGCTCAAGGATGGTACCGATCGATGCGCGCTACCCCATTTAGTGGGGGTAGAGCCTACTTGCAAGTCTCTCCGACCTTCACAAAAAAAGTTATTCAAGAATATCTCCTCAGATTTGGGGAATTTCGTCGGTTGACCTCTTCCGAAGGTCGTACAAGCTCGGGGATGGTACCAATCGATCCGCAGGACCCAAATTAGTCCAGATACAACCACTTTCCAAGTCTCTCCGACCTTCACAAAAAAAACTTATTCAAGAATATCTCTTTCTCCTATGTGCTTTCATCCCTAACCCTAACCCTAACCCTTCCGAAAGTCGGAGAAGCTCAAGGATGGTACCGATCGATGCGCGCTACCCCATTAGTGGGGGTAGAGCCTACTTGCAAGTCTCTCCGACCTTCACAAAAAAAGTTATTCAAGAATATCTCTTTCTCCTATGTGCTTTCATCCCTAACCCTAACCCTAACCCTTCCGAAAGTCGGAGAAGCTCAAGGATGGTACCGATCGATGCGCGCAACCCCATTTAGTGGGGGTAGAGCCTACTTGCAAGTCTCTCCGACTTCACAAAAAAAGTAATTCAAGAATATCTCCTCAGATTTGGGGGAATTTCGTCGGTCGACCTCTTCCGAAGGTCGTACAAGCTCGGGGATGGTACCAATCGATCCGCAGGACCCAAATTAGTCCAGATGCAACCACTTTCCAAGTCTCTCCGACCTTCACAAAAAACTTATTCAAGAATATCTCTTTCTCCTATGTGCTTTCATCCCTAACCCTAACCCTAACCCTTCCGAAAGTCGGAGAAGCTCAAGGATGGTACCGATCGATGCGCGCTACCCCATTTAGTGGGGGTAGAGCCTACTTGCAAGTCTCTCCGACCTTCACAAAAAAAGTTATTCAAGAATATCTCTTTCTCCTATGTGCTTTCATCCCTAAACCCTAACCATACCCATGATGCAGAGTCGGAGAAGCTCAGAGTCGATCGATGCGCCACGCAACCATTTGTGGGTAGAGCCTATTGCAAGTCTCTGACCTAGTAATTCAAGAATATCTCCTCAGATTTGGGGGAATTTCGCGGTCGCCTCTTCCGAGGTGACAAGCTCGGGGATGGAACCATCGATCCGCAGGACCCAAATAGTCCAGATGCAACCACTTTCCAAGTCTCTCCGACCTTCACAAAAAAATTATTCAAGAATATCTCTTTCTCTATGTGCTTATTAATAACATAACCTTCCGAAAGTCGGAGAAGCTCAAGGATGGTACCGATCGATGCGCGTACCCCAGTAGTGGGGGTAGAGCCTATTGCAAGACTCTCCCGACCTTCCCCAAAAAAAAGATTCAAGAATAACTCTTTCTCCTATGTGCTTTCATCCCTAAACCCTAACC
>NW_026870445.1:0-111358 GCF_963576545.1 Limanda limanda
ACTTTCGGAAGGGTTAGGGTTAGGGTTAGGGATGAAAGCACATAGGAGAAAGAGATATTCTTGAATAACTTTTTTTGTGAAGGTCGGAGAGACTTGGAAAGTGGTTGCATCTGGACTAATTTGGGTCCTGCGGATCGATTGGTACCATCCCCGAGCTTGTACGACCTTCGGAAGAGGTCGACCGACGAAATTCCCCCAAATCTGAGGAGATATTCTTGAATAACTTTTTTTGTGAAGGTCGGAGAGACTTGCAAGTAGGCTCTACCCCCACTAAATGGGGTTGCGCGCATCGATCAGTACCATCCTTGAGCTTCTCCGACTTTCGGAAGGGTTAGGGTTAGGGTTAGGGATGAAAGCACTAGGAGAAAGAGATATTCTTGAATAACTTTTTTTGTGAAGGTCGGAGAGACTTGCAAGTAGGCTCTACCCCCACTAAATGGGGTAGCGCGCATCGATCGGTACCATCCTTGAGCTTCTCCGACTTTCGGAAGGGTTAGGGTTAGGGTTAGGGATGAAAGCACATAGGAGAAAGAGATATTCTTGAATAACTTTTTTTGTGAAGGTCGGAGAGACTTGGAAAGTGGTTGCATCTGGACTAATTTGGGTCCTGCGGATCGATTGGTACCATCCCCGAGCTTGTACGACCTTCGGAAGAGGTCGACCGACGAAATTCCCCCAAATCTGAGGAGATATTCTTGAATAACTTTTTTTGTGAAGGTCGGAGAGACTTGCAAGTAGGCTCTACCCCCACTAAATGGGGTTGCGCGCATCGATCAGTACCATCCTTGAGCTTCTCCGACTTTCGGAAGGGTTAGGGTTAGGGTTAGGGATGAAAGCACATAGGAGAAAGAGATATTCTTGAATAACTTTTTTTGTGAAGGTCGGAGAGACTTGGAAAGTGGTTGCATCTGGACTAATTTGGGTCCTGCGGATCGATTGGTACCATTCCCGAGCTTGTACGACCTTCGGAAGAGGTCGACCGACGAAATTCCCCCAAATCTGAGGAGATATTCTTGAATAACTTTTTTTGTGAAGGTCGGAGAGACTTGCAAGTAGGCTCTACCCCCACTAAATGGGGTTGCGCGCATCGATCAGTACCATCCTTGAGCTTCTCCGACTTTCGGAAGGGTTAGGGTTAGGGTTAGGGATGAAAGCACATAGGAGAAAGAGATATTCTTGAATAACTTTTTTGTGAAGGTCGGAGAGACTTGCAAGTAGGCTTTACCCCCACTAAATGGGGTAGCGCGCATCGATCGGTACCATCCTTGAGCTTCTCCGACTTTCGGAAGGGTTAGGGTTAGGGTTAGGGATGAAAGCACATAGGAGAAAGAGATATTCTTGAATAACTTTTTTTGTGAAGGTCGGAGAGACTTGCAAGTAGGCTCTACCCCCACTAAATGGGGTTGCGCGCATCGATCGGTACCATCCTTGAGCTTCTCCGACTTTCGGAAGGGTTAGGGTTAGGGTTAGGGATGAAAGCACATAGGAGAAAGAGATATTCTTGAATAACTTTTTTTTGTGAAGGTCGGAGAGACTTGCAAGTAGGCTCTACCCCCACTAAATGGGGTAGCGCGCATCGATCGGTACCATCCTTGAGCTTCTCCGACTTTCGGAAGGGTTAGGGTTAGGGTTAGGGATGAAAGCACATAGGAGAAAGAGATATTCTTGAATAACTTTTTTTGTGAAGGTCGGAGAGACTTGGAAAGTGGTTGCATCTGGACTAATTTGGGTCCTGCGGATCGATTGGTACCATCCCCGAGCTTGTACGACCTTCGGAAGAGGTCGACCGACGAAATTCCCCAAATCTGAGGAGATATTCTTGAATAACTTTTTTTGTGAAGGTCGGAGAGACTTGCAAGTAGGCTCTACCCCCACTAAATGGGGTTGCGCGCATCGATCAGTACCATCCTTGAGCTTCTCCGACTTTCGGAAGGGTTAGGGTTAGGGTTAGGGATGAAAGCACATAGGAGAAAGAGATATTCTTGAATAACTTTTTTTGTGAAGGTCGGAGAGACTTGGAAAGTGGTTGCATCTGGACTAATTTGGGTCCTGCGGATCGATTGGTACCATTCCCGAGCTTGTACGACCTTCGGAAGAGGTCGACCGACGAAATTCCCCCAAATCTGAGGAGATATTCTTGAATAACTTTTTTTGTGAAGGTCGGAGAGACTTGCAAGTAGGCTCTACCCCCACTAAATGGGGTTGCGCGCATCGATCAGTACCATCCTTGAGCTTCTCCGACTTTCGGAAGGGTTAGGGTTAGGGTTAGGGATGAAAGCACATAGGAGAAAGAGATATTCTTGAATAACTTTTTTTGTGAAGGTCGGAGAGACTTGCAAGTAGGCTTTACCCCCACTAAATGGGGTAGCGCGCATCGATCGGTACCATCCTTGAGCTTCTCCGACTTTCGGAAGGGTTAGGGTTAGGGTTAGGGATGAAAGCACATAGGAGAAAGAGATATTCTTGAATAACTTTTTTTGTGAAGGTCGGAGAGACTTGCAAGTAGGCTCTACCCCCACTAAATGGGGTAGCGCGCATCGATCGGTACCATCTTTGAGCTTCTCCGACTTTCGGAAGGGTTAGGGTTAGGGTTAGGGATGAAAGCACATAGGAGAAAGAGATATTCTTGAATAACTTTTTTTGTGAAGGTCGGAGAGACTTGCAAGTAGGCTCTACCCCCACTAAATGGGGTAGCGCGCATCGATCGGTACCATCCTTGAGCTTCTCCGACTTTCGGAAGGGTTAGGGTTAGGGTTAGGGATGAAAGCACATAGGAGAAAGAGATATTCTTGAATAACTTTTTTTGTGAAGGTCGGAGAGACTTGGAAAGTGGTTGCATCTGGACTAATTTGGGTCCTGCGGATCGATTGGTACCATCCCGAGCTTGTACGACCTTCGGAAGAGGTCGACCGACGAAATTCCCCCAAATCTGAGGAGATATTCTTGAATAACTTTTTTTGTGAAGGTCGGAGAGACTTGCAAGTAGGCTCTACCCCCCCACTAAATGGGTTGCGCGCATCGATCAGTACCATCCTTGAGCTTCTCCGACTTTCGGAAGGGTTAGGGTTAGGGTTAGGGATGAAAGCACATAGGAGAAAGAGATATTCTTGAATAACTTTTTTTGTGAAGGTCGGAGAGACTTGCAAGTAGGCTCTACCCCCACTAAATGGGGTAGCGCGCATCGATCGGTACCATCCTTGAGCTTCTCCGACTTTCGGAAGGGTTAGGGTTAGGGTTAGGGATGAAAGCACATAGGAGAAAGAGATATTCTTGAATAACTTTTTTTGTGAAGGTCGGAGAGACTTGGAAAGTGGTTGCATCTGGACTAATTTGGGTCCTGCGGATCGATTGGTACCATCCCCGAGCTTGTACGACCTTCGGAAGAGGTCGACCGACGAAATTCCCCCAAATCTGAGGAGATATTCTTGAATAACTTTTTTTGTGAAGGTCGGAGAGACTTGCAAGTAGGCTCTACCCCCACTAAATGGGTTGCGCGCATCGATCAGTACCATCCTTGAGCTTCTCCGACTTTCGGAAGGGTTAGGGTTAGGGTTAGGGATGAAAGCACATAGGAGAAAGAGATATTCTTGAATAACTTTTTTGTGAAGGTCGGAGAGACTTGGAAAGTGGTTGCATCTGGACTAATTTGGGTCCTGCGGATCGATTGGTACCATTCCCGAGCTTGTACGACCTTCGGAAGAGGTCGACCGACGAAATTCCCCCAAATCTGAGGAGATATTCTTGAATAACTTTTTTTGTGAAGGTCGGAGAGACTTGCAAGTAGGCTCTACCCCCACTAAATGGGGTTGCGCGCATCGATCAGTACCATCCTTGAGCTTCTCCGACTTTCGGAAGGGTTAGGGTTAGGGTTAGGGATGAAAGCACATAGGAGAAAGAGATATTCTTGAATAACTTTTTTTGTGAAGGTCGGAGAGACTTGCAAGTAGGCTTTACCCCCACTAAATGGGGTAGCGCGCATCGATCGGTACCATCCTTGAGCTTCTCCGACTTTCGGAAGGGTTAGGGTTAGGGTTAGGGATGAAAGCACATAGGAGAAAGAGATATTCTTGAATAACTTTTTTGTGAAGGTCGGAGAGACTTGCAAGTAGGCTCTACCCCCACTAAATGGGGTTGCGCGCATCGATCGGTACCATCCTTGAGCTTCTCCGACTTTCGGAAGGGTTAGGGTTAGGGTTAGGGATGAAAGCACATAGGAGAAAGAGATATTCTTGAATAACTTTTTTTGTGAAGGTCGGAGAGACTTGCAAGTAGGCTCTACCCCACTAAATGGGGTAGCGCGCATCGATCGGTACCATCCTTGAGCTTCTCCGACTTTCGGAAGGGTTAGGGTTAGGGTTAGGGATGAAAGCACATAGGAGAAAAGAGATATTCTTGAATAACTTTTTTTTGTGAAGGTCGGAGAGACTTGGAAAGTGGTTGCATCTGGACTAATTTGGGTCCTGCGGATCGATTGGTACCATCCCCGAGCTTGTACGACCTTCGGAAGAGGTCGACCGACGAAATTCCCCCAAATCTGAGGAGATATTCTTGAATAACTTTTTTTGTGAAGGTCGGAGAGACTTGCAAGTAGGCTCTACCCCCACTAAATGGGGTTGCGCGCATCGATCAGTACCATCCTTGAGCTTCTCCGACTTTCGGAAGGGTTAGGGTTAGGGTTAGGGATGAAAGCACATAGGAGAAAGAGATATTCTTGAATAACTTTTTTTGTGAAGGTCGGAGAGACTTGGAAAGTGGTTGCATCTGGACTAATTTGGGTCCTGCGGATCGATTGGTACCATTCCCGAGCTTGTACGACCTTCGGAAGAGGTCGACCGACGAAATTCCCCCAAATCTGAGGAGATATTCTTGAATAACTTTTTTTGTGAAGGTCGGAGAGACTTGCAAGTAGGCTCTACCCCCACTAAATGGGGTTGCGCGCATCGATCAGTACCATCCTTGAGCTTCTCCGACTTTCGGAAGGGTTAGGGTTAGGGTTAGGGATGAAAGCACATAGGAGAAAGAGATATTCTTGAATAACTTTTTTTGTGAAGGTCGGAGAGACTTGCAAGTAGGCTTTACCCCCACTAAATGGGGTAGCGCGCATCGATCGGTACCATCCTTGAGCTTCTCCGACTTTCGGAAGGGTTAGGGTTAGGGTTAGGGATGAAAGCACATAGGAGAAAGAGATATTCTTGAATAACTTTTTTTGTGAAGGTCGGAGAGACTTGCAAGTAGGCTCTACCCCCACTAAATGGGGTAGCGCGCATCGATCGGTACCATCTTTGAGCTTCTCCGACTTTCGGAAGGGTTAGGGTTAGGGTTAGGGATGAAAGCACATAGGAGAAAGAGATATTCTTGAATAACTTTTTTTGTGAAGGTCGGAGAGACTTGCAAGTAGGCTCTACCCCCACTAAATGGGGTAGCGCGCATCGATCGGTACCATCCTTGAGCTTCTCCGACTTTCGGAAGGGTTAGGGTTAGGGTTAGGGATGAAAGCACATAGGAGAAAGAGATATTCTTGAATAACTTTTTTTGTGAAGGTCGGAGAGACTTGGAAAGTGGTTGCATCTGGACTAATTTGGGTCCTGCGGATCGATTGGTACCATCCCCGAGCTTGTACGACCTTCGGAAGAGGTCGACCGACGAAATTCCCCCAAATCTGAGGAGATATTCTTGAATAACTTTTTTTGTGAAGGTCGGAGAGACTTGCAAGTAGGCTCTACCCCCACTAAATGGGGTTGCGCGCATCGATCAGTACCATCCTTGAGCTTCTCCGACTTTCGGAAGGGTTAGGGTTAGGGTTAGGGATGAAAGCACATAGGAGAAAGAGATATTCTTGAATAACTTTTTTTGTGAAGGTCGGAGAGACTTGGAAAGTGGTTGCATCTGGACTAATTTGGGTCCTGCGGATCGATTGGTACCATCCCCGAGCTTGTACGACCTTCGGAAGAGGTCGACCGACGAAATTCCCCCAAATCTGAGGAGATATTCTTGAATAACTTTTTTTGTGAAGGTCGGAGAGACTTGCAAGTAGGCTCTACCCCCACTAAATGGGGTTGCGCGCATCGATCAGTACCATCCTTGAGCTTCTCCGACTTTCGGAAGGGTTAGGGTTAGGGTTAGGGATGAAAGCACATAGGAGAAAGAGATATTCTTGAATAACTTTTTTTGTGAAGGTCGGAGAGACTTGCAAGTAGGCTTTACCCCCACTAAATGGGGTAGCGCGCATCGATCGGTACCATCCTTGAGCTTCTCCGACTTTCGGAAGGGTTAGGGTTAGGGTTAGGGATGAAAGCACATAGGAGAAAGAGATATTCTTGAATAACTTTTTTTGTGAAGGTCGGAGAGACTTGCAAGTAGGCTCTACCCCCACTAAATGGGGTAGCGCGCATCGATCGGTACCATCTTTGAGCTTCTCCGACTTTCGGAAGGGTTAGGGTTAGGGTTAGGGATGAAAGCACATAGGAGAAAGAGATATTCTTGAATAACTTTTTTTGTGAAGGTCGGAGAGACTTGGAAAGTGGTTGCATCTGGACTAATTTGGGTCCTGCGGATCGATTGGTACCATCCCCGAGCTTGTACGACCTTCGGAAGAGGTCGACCGACGAAATTCCCCCAAATCTGAGGAGATATTCTTGAATAACTTTTTTTGTGAAGGTCGGAGAGACTTGCAAGTAGGCTCTACCCCCACTAAATGGGGTTGCGCGCATCGATCAGTACCATCCTTGAGCTTCTCCGACTTTCGGAAGGGTTAGGGTTAGGGTTAGGGATGAAAGCACATAGGAGAAAGAGATATTCTTGAATAACTTTTTTTGTGAAGGTCGGAGAGACTTGGAAAGTGGTTGCATCTGGACTAATTTGGGTCCTGCGGATCGATTGGTACCATCCCCGAGCTTGTACGACCTTCGGAAGAGGTCGACCGACGAAATTCCCCCAAATCTGAGGAGATATTCTTGAATAACTTTTTTTGTGAAGGTCGGAGAGACTTGCAAGTAGGCTCTACCCCCACTAAATGGGGTTGCGCGCATCGATCAGTACCATCCTTGAGCTTCTCCGACTTTCGGAAGGGTTAGGGTTAGGGTTAGGGATGAAAGCACATAGGAGAAAGAGATATTCTTGAATAACTTTTTTTGTGAAGGTCGGAGAGACTTGCAAGTAGGCTTTACCCCCACTAAATGGGGTAGCGCGCATCGATCGGTACCATCCTTGAGCTTCTCCGACTTTCGGAAGGGTTAGGGTTAGGGTTAGGGATGAAAGCACATAGGAGAAAGAGATATTCTTGAATAACTTTTTTTGTGAAGGTCGGAGAGACTTGCAAGTAGGCTCTACCCCCACTAAATGGGGTAGCGCGCATCGATCGGTACCATCTTTGAGCTTCTCCGACTTTCGGAAGGGTTAGGGTTAGGGTTAGGGATGAAAGCACATAGGAGAAAGAGATATTCTTGAATAACTTTTTTTGTGAAGGTCGGAGAGACTTGCAAGTAGGCTCTACCCCCACTAAATGGGGTAGCGCGCATCGATCGGTACCATCCTTGAGCTTCTCCGACTTTCGGAAGGGTTAGGGTTAGGGTTAGGGATGAAAGCACATAGGAGAAAGAGATATTCTTGAATAACTTTTTTTGTGAAGGTCGGAGAGACTTGGAAAGTGGTTGCATCTGGACTAATTTGGGTCCTGCGGATCGATTGGTACCATCCCCGAGCTTGTACGACCTTCGGAAGAGGTCGACCGACGAAATTCCCCCAAATCTGAGGAGATATTCTTGAATAACTTTTTTTGTGAAGGTCGGAGAGACTTGCAAGTAGGCTCTACCCCCACTAAATGGGGTTGCGCGCATCGATCGGTACCATTCTTGAGCTTCTCCGACTTTCGGAAGGGTTAGGGTTAGGGTTAGGGATGAAAGCACATAGGAGAAAGAGATATTCTTGAATAACTTTTTTTGTGAAGGTCGGAGAGACTTGCAAGTAGGCTCTACCCCCACTAAATGGGGTAGCGCGCATCGATCGGTACCATCCTTGAGCTTCTCCGACTTTCGGAAGGGTTAGGGTTAGGGTTAGGGATGAAAGCACATAGGAGAAAGAGATATTCTTGAATAACTTTTTTTGTGAAGGTCGGAGAGACTTGGAAAGTGGTTGCATCTGGACTAATTTGGGTCCTGCGGATCGATTGGTACCATCCCCGAGCTTGTACGACCTTCGGAAGAGGTCGACCGACGAAATTCCCCCAAATCTGAGGAGATATTCTTGAATAACTTTTTTTGTGAAGGTCGGAGAGACTTGCAAGTAGGCTCTACCCCCACTAAATGGGGTTGCGCGCATCGATCAGTACCATCCTTGAGCTTCTCCGACTTTCGGAAGGGTTAGGGTTAGGGTTAGGGATGAAAGCACATAGGAGAAAGAGATATTCTTGAATAACTTTTTTTGTGAAGGTCGGAGAGACTTGGAAAGTGGTTGCATCTGGACTAATTTGGGTCCTGCGGATCGATTGGTACCATCCCCGAGCTTGTACGACCTTCGGAAGAGGTCGACCGACGAAATTCCCCCAAATCTGAGGAGATATTCTTGAATAACTTTTTTTGTGAAGGTCGGAGAGACTTGCAAGTAGGCTCTACCCCCACTAAATGGGGTTGCGCGCATCGATCAGTACCATCCTTGAGCTTCTCCGACTTTCGGAAGGGTTAGGGTTAGGGTTAGGGATGAAAGCACATAGGAGAAAGAGATATTCTTGAATAACTTTTTTTGTGAAGGTCGGAGAGACTTGCAAGTAGGCTTTACCCCCACTAAATGGGGTAGCGCGCATCGATCGGTACCATCCTTGAGCTTCTCCGACTTTCGGAAGGGTTAGGGTTAGGGTTAGGGATGAAAGCACATAGGAGAAAGAGATATTCTTGAATAACTTTTTTTGTGAAGGTCGGAGAGACTTGCAAGTAGGCTCTACCCCCACTAAATGGGGTAGCGCGCATCGATCGGTACCATCTTTGAGCTTCTCCGACTTTCGGAAGGGTTAGGGTTAGGGTTAGGGATGAAAGCACATAGGAGAAAGAGATATTCTTGAATAACTTTTTTTGTGAAGGTCGGAGAGACTTGCAAGTAGGCTCTACCCCCACTAAATGGGGTAGCGCGCATCGATCGGTACCATCCTTGAGCTTCTCCGACTTTCGGAAGGGTTAGGGTTAGGGTTAGGGATGAAAGCACATAGGAGAAAGAGATATTCTTGAATAACTTTTTTTGTGAAGGTCGGAGAGACTTGGAAAGTGGTTGCATCTGGACTAATTTGGGTCCTGCGGATCGATTGGTACCACCCCCGAGCTTGTACGACCTTCGGAAGAGGTCGACCGACGAAATTCCCCCAAATCTGAGGAGATATTCTTGAATAACTTTTTTTGTGAAGGTCAGAGAGACTTGCAAGTAGGCTCTACCCCCACTAAATGGGGTTGCGCGCATCGATCGGTACCATCCTTGAGCTTCTCCGACTTTCGGAAGGGTTAGGGTTAGGGTTAGGGATGAAAGCACATAGGAGAAAGAGATATTCTTGAATAACTTTTTTTGTGAAGGTCGGAGAGACTTGCAAGTAGGCTCTACCCCCACTAAATGGGGTAGCGCGCATCGATCGGTACCATCCTTGAGCTTCTCCGACTTTCGGAAGGGTTAGGGTTAGGGTTAGGGATGAAAGCACATAGGAGAAAGAGATATTCTTGAATAACTTTTTTTGTGAAGGTCGGAGAGACTTGCAAGTAGGCTCTACCCCCACTAAATGGGGTAGCGCGCATCGATCGGTACCATCCTTGAGCTTCTCCGACTTTCGGAAGGGTTAGGGTTAGGGTTAGGGATGAAAGCACATAGGAGAAAGAGATATTCTTGAATAACTTTTTTTGTGAAGGTCGGAGAGACTTGGAAAGTGGTTGCATCTGGACTAATTTGGGTCCTGCGGATCGATTGGTACCATCCCCGAGCTTGTACGACCTTCGGAAGAGGTCGACCGACGAAATTCCCCCAAATCTGAGGAGATATTCTTGAATAACTTTTTTTGTGAAGGTCGGAGAGACTTGCAAGTAGGCTCTACCCCCACTAAATGGGGTTGCGCGCATCGATCGGTACCATTCTTGAGCTTCTCCGACTTTCGGAAGGGTTAGGGTTAGGGTTAGGGATGAAAGCACATAGGAGAAAGAGATATTCTTGAATAACTTTTTTTGTGAAGGTCGGAGAGACTTGCAAGTAGGCTCTACCCCCACTAAATGGGGTAGCGCGCATCGATCGGTACCATCCTTGAGCTTCTCCGACTTTCGGAAGGGTTAGGGTTAGGGTTAGGGATGAAAGCACATAGGAGAAAGAGATATTCTTGAATAACTTTTTTTGTGAAGGTCGGAGAGACTTGGAAAGTGGTTGCATCTGGACTAATTTGGGTCCTGCGGATCGATTGGTACCATCCCCGAGCTTGTACGACCTTCGGAAGAGGTCGACCGACGAAATTCCCCCAAATCTGAGGAGATATTCTTGAATAACTTTTTTTGTGAAGGTCGGAGAGACTTGCAAGTAGGCTCTACCCCCACTAAATGGGGTTGCGCGCATCGATCAGTACCATCCTTGAGCTTCTCCGACTTTCGGAAGGGTTAGGGTTAGGGTTAGGGATGAAAGCACATAGGAGAAAGAGATATTCTTGAATAACTTTTTTTGTGAAGGTCGGAGAGACTTGGAAAGTGGTTGCATCTGGACTAATTTGGGTCCTGCGGATCGATTGGTACCATCCCCGAGCTTGTACGACCTTCGGAAGAGGTCGACCGACGAAATTCCCCCAAATCTGAGGAGATATTCTTGAATAACTTTTTTTGTGAAGGTCGGAGAGACTTGCAAGTAGGCTCTACCCCCACTAAATGGGGTTGCGCGCATCGATCAGTACCATCCTTGAGCTTCTCCGACTTTCGGAAGGGTTAGGGTTAGGGTTAGGGATGAAAGCACATAGGAGAAAGAGATATTCTTGAATAACTTTTTTTGTGAAGGTCGGAGAGACTTGCAAGTAGGCTTTACCCCCACTAAATGGGGTAGCGCGCATCGATCGGTACCATCCTTGAGCTTCTCCGACTTTCGGAAGGGTTAGGGTTAGGGTTAGGGATGAAAGCACATAGGAGAAAGAGATATTCTTGAATAACTTTTTTTGTGAAGGTCGGAGAGACTTGCAAGTAGGCTCTACCCCCACTAAATGGGGTAGCGCGCATCGATCAGTACCATCTTTGAGCTTCTCCGACTTTCGGAAGGGTTAGGGTTAGGGTTAGGGATGAAAGCACATAGGAGAAAGAGATATTCTTGAATAACTTTTTTTGTGAAGGTCGGAGAGACTTGCAAGTAGGCTCTACCCCCACTAAATGGGGTAGCGCGCATCGATCGGTACCATCCTTGAGCTTCTCCGACTTTCGGAAGGGTTAGGGTTAGGGTTAGGGATGAAAGCACATAGGAGAAAGAGATATTCTTGAATAACTTTTTTTGTGAAGGTCGGAGAGACTTGGAAAGTGGTTGCATCTGGACTAATTTGGGTCCTGCGGATCGATTGGTACCACCCCCGAGCTTGTACGACCTTCGGAAGAGGTCGACCGACGAAATTCCCCCAAATCTGAGGAGATATTCTTGAATAACTTTTTTTGTGAAGGTCAGAGAGACTTGCAAGTAGGCTCTACCCCCACTAAATGGGGTTGCGCGCATCGATCGGTACCATCCTTGAGCTTCTCCGACTTTCGGAAGGGTTAGGGTTAGGGTTAGGGATGAAAGCACATAGGAGAAAGAGATATTCTTGAATAACTTTTTTTGTGAAGGTCGGAGAGACTTGCAAGTAGGCTCTACCCCCACTAAATGGGGTAGCGCGCATCGATCGGTACCATCCTTGAGCTTCTCCGACTTTCGGAAGGGTTAGGGTTAGGGTTAGGGATGAAAGCACATAGGAGAAAGAGATATTCTTGAATAACTTTTTTTGTGAAGGTCGGAGAGACTTGCAAGTAGGCTCTACCCCCACTAAATGGGGTAGCGCGCATCGATCGGTACCATCCTTGAGCTTCTCCGACTTTCGGAAGGGTTAGGGTTAGGGTTAGGGATGAAAGCACATAGGAGAAAGAGATATTCTTGAATAACTTTTTTTGTGAAGGTCGGAGAGACTTGGAAAGTGGTTGCATCTGGACTAATTTGGGTCCTGCGGATCGATTGGTACCATCCCCGAGCTTGTACGACCTTCGGAAGAGGTCGACCGACGAAATTCCCCCAAATCTGAGGAGATATTCTTGAATAACTTTTTTTGTGAAGGTCGGAGAGACTTGCAAGTAGGCTCTACCCCCACTAAATGGGGTTGCGCGCATCGATCAGTACCATCCTTGAGCTTCTCCGACTTTCGGAAGGGTTAGGGTTAGGGTTAGGGATGAAAGCACATAGGAGAAAGAGATATTCTTGAATAACTTTTTTTGTGAAGGTCGGAGAGACTTGGAAAGTGGTTGCATCTGGACTAATTTGGGTCCTGCGGATCGATTGGTACCATCCCCGAGCTTGTACGACCTTCGGAAGAGGTCGACCGACGAAATTCCCCCAAATCTGAGGAGATATTCTTGAATAACTTTTTTTGTGAAGGTCGGAGAGACTTGCAAGTAGGCTCTACCCCCACTAAATGGGGTTGCGCGCATCGATCAGTACCATCCTTGAGCTTCTCCGACTTTCGGAAGGGTTAGGGTTAGGGTTAGGGATGAAAGCACATAGGAGAAAGAGATATTCTTGAATAACCTTTTTTGTGAAGGTCGGAGAGACTTGCAAGTAGGCTTTACCCCCACTAAATGGGGTAGCGCGCATCGATCGGTACCATCCTTGAGCTTCTCCGACTTTCGGAAGGGTTAGGGTTAGGGTTAGGGATGAAAGCACATAGGAGAAAGAGATATTCTTGAATAACTTTTTTTGTGAAGGTCGGAGAGACTTGCAAGTAGGCTCTACCCCCACTAAATGGGGTAGCGCGCATCGATCGGTACCATCTTTGAGCTTCTCCGACTTTCGGAAGGGTTAGGGTTAGGGTTAGGGATGAAAGCACATAGGAGAAAGAGATATTCTTGAATAACTTTTTTTGTGAAGGTCGGAGAGACTTGCAAGTAGGCTCTACCCCCACTAAATGGGGTAGCGCGCATCGATCGGTACCATCCTTGAGCTTCTCCGACTTTCGGAAGGGTTAGGGTTAGGGTTAGGGATGAAAGCACATAGGAGAAAGAGATATTCTTGAATAACTTTTTTTGTGAAGGTCGGAGAGACTTGGAAAGTGGTTGCATCTGGACTAATTTGGGTCCTGCGGATCGATTGGTACCACCCCCGAGCTTGTACGACCTTCGGAAGAGGTCGACCGACGAAATTCCCCCAAATCTGAGGAGATATTCTTGAATAACTTTTTTTGTGAAGGTCAGAGAGACTTGCAAGTAGGCTCTACCCCCACTAAATGGGGTTGCGCGCATCGATCGGTACCATCCTTGAGCTTCTCCGACTTTCGGAAGGGTTAGGGTTAGGGTTAGGGATGAAAGCACATAGGAGAAAGAGATATTCTTGAATAACTTTTTTTGTGAAGGTCGGAGAGACTTGCAAGTAGGCTCTACCCCCACTAAATGGGGTAGCGCGCATCGATCGGTACCATCCTTGAGCTTCTCCGACTTTCGGAAGGGTTAGGGTTAGGGTTAGGGATGAAAGCACATAGGAGAAAGAGATATTCTTGAATAACTTTTTTTGTGAAGGTCGGAGAGACTTGGAAAGTGGTTGCATCTGGACTAATTTGGGTCCTGCGGATCGATTGGTACCATCCCCGAGCTTGTACGACCTTTGGAAGAGGTCGACCGACGAAATTCCCCCAAATCTGAGGAGATATTCTTGAATAACTTTTTTTGTGAAGGTCGGAGAGACTTGCAAGTAGGCTCTACCCCCACTAAATGGGGTTGCGCGCATCGATCAGTACCATCCTTGAGCTTCTCCGACTTTCGGAAGGGTTAGGGTTAGGGTTAGGGATGAAAGCACATAGGAGAAAGAGATATTCTTGAATAACTTTTTTTGTGAAGGTCGGAGAGACTTGGAAAGTGGTTGCATCTGGACTAATTTGGGTCCTGCAGATCGATTGGTACCATCCCCGAGCTTGTACGACCTTCGGAAGAGGTCGACCGACGAAATTCCCCCAAATCTGAGGAGATATTCTTGAATAACTTTTTTTGTGAAGGTCGGAGAGACTTGCAAGTAGGCTCTACCCCCACTAAATGGGGTTGCGCGCATCGATCAGTACCATCCTTGAGCTTCTCCGACTTTCGGAAGGGTTAGGGTTAGGGTTAGGGATGAAAGCACATAGGAGAAAGAGATATTCTTGAATAACTTTTTTTGTGAAGGTCGGAGAGACTTGCAAGTAGGCTCTACCCCCACTAAATGGGGTAGCGCGCATCGATCGGTACCATCCTTGAGCTTCTCCGACTTTCGGAAGGGTTAGGGTTAGGGTTAGGGATGAAAGCACATAGGAGAAAGAGATATTCTTGAAAAACTTTTTTTGTGAAGGTCGGAGAGACTTGCAAGTAGGCTCTACCCCCACTAAATGGGGTAGCGCGCATCGATCGGTACCATCCTTGAGCTTCTCCGACTTTCGGAAGGGTTAGGGTTAGGGTTAGGGATGAAAGCACATAGGAGAAAGAGATATTCTTGAATAACTTTTTTTGTGAAGGTCGGAGAGACTTGCAAGTAGGCTCTACCCCCACTAAATGGGGTAACGCGCATCGATCGGTACCATCCTTGAGCTTCTCCGACTTTCGGAAGGGTTAGGGTTAGGGTTAGGGATGAAAGCACATAGGAGAAAGAGATATTCTTGAATAACTTTTTTTGTGAAGGTCGGAGAGACTTGGAAAGTGGTTGCATCTGGACTAATTTGGGTCCTGCGGATCGATTGGTACCATCCCCGAGCTTGTACGACCTTCGGAAGAGGTCGACCGACGAAATTCCCCCAAATCTGAGGAGATATTCTTGAATAACTTTTTTTGTGAAGGTCGGAGAGACTTGCAAGTAGGCTCTACCCCCACTAAATGGGGTAGCGCGCATCGATCAGTACCATCCTTGAGCTTCTCCGACTTTCGGAAGGGTTAGGGTTAGGGTTAGGGTTAGGGATGAAAGCACATAGGAGAAAGAGATATTCTTGAATAACTTTTTTTGTGAAGGTCGGAGAGACTTGGAAAGTGGTTGCATCTGGACTAATTTGGGTCCTGCGGATCGATTGGTACCATCCCCGAGCTTGTACGACCTTCGGAAGAGGTCGACCGACGAAATTCCCCCAAATCTGAGGAGATATTCTTGAATAACTTTTTTTGTGAAGGTCGGAGAGACTTGCAAGTAGGCTCTACCCCCACTAAATGGGGTTGCGCGCATCGATCGGTACCATTCTTGAGCTTCTCCGACTTTCGGAAGGGTTAGGGTTAGGGTTAGGGATGAAAGCACATAGGAGAAAGAGATATTCTTGAATAACTTTTTTTGTGAAGGTCGGAGAGACTTGCAAGTAGGCTCTACCCCCACTAAATGGGGTAGCGCGCATCGATCGGTACCATCTTTGAGCTTCTCCGACTTTCGGAAGGGTTAGGGTTAGGGTTAGGGATGAAAGCACATAGGAGAAAGAGATATTCTTGAATAACTTTTTTTGTGAAGGTCGGAGAGACTTGGAAAGTGGTTGCATCTGGACTAATTTGGGTCCTGCGGATCGATTGGTACCATCCCCGAGCTTGTACGACCTTCGGAAGAGGTCGACCGACGAAATTCCCCCAAATCTGAGGAGATATTCTTGAATAACTTTTTTTGTGAAGGTCGGAGAGACTTGCAAGTAGGCTCTACCCCCACTAAATGGGGTTGCGCGCATCGATCAGTACCATCCTTGAGCTTCTCCGACTTTCGGAAGGGTTAGGGTTAGGGTTAGGGATGAAAGCACATAGGAGAAAGAGATATTCTTGAATAACTTTTTTTGTGAAGGTCGGAGAGACTTGGAAAGTGGTTGCATCTGGACTAATTTGGGTCCTGCGGATCGATTGGTACCATCCCCGAGCTTGTACGACCTTCGGAAGAGGTCGACCGACGAAATTCCCCCAAATCTGAGGAGATATTCTTGAATAACTTTTTTTGTGAAGGTCGGAGAGACTTGCAAGTAGGCTCTACCCCCACTAAATGGGGTTGCGCGCATCGATCAGTACCATCCTTGAGCTTCTCCGACTTTCGGAAGGGTTAGGGTTAGGGTTAGGGATGAAAGCACATAGGAGAAAGAGATATTCTTGAATAACTTTTTTTGTGAAGGTCGGAGAGACTTGCAAGTAGGCTTTACCCCCACTAAATGGGGTAGCGCGCATCGATCGGTACCATCCTTGAGCTTCTCCGACTTTCGGAAGGGTTAGGGTTAGGGTTAGGGATGAAAGCACATAGGAGAAAGAGATATTCTTGAATAACTTTTTTTGTGAAGGTCGGAGAGACTTGCAAGTAGGCTCTACCCCCACTAAATGGGGTAGCGCGCATCGATCGGTACCATCTTTGAGCTTCTCCGACTTTCGGAAGGGTTAGGGTTAGGGTTAGGGATGAAAGCACATAGGAGAAAGAGATATTCTTGAATAACTTTTTTTGTGAAGGTCGGAGAGACTTGCAAGTAGGCTCTACTCCCACTAAATGGGGTAGCGCGCATCGATCGGTACCATCTTTGAGCTTCTCCGACTTTCGGAAGGGTTAGGGTTAGGGTTAGGGATGAAAGCACATAGGAGAAAGAGATATTCTTGAATAACTTTTTTTGTGAAAGTCGGAGAGACTTGGAAAGTGGTTGCATCTGGACTAATTTGGGTCCTGCGGATCGATTGGTACCACCCCCGAGCTTGTACGACCTTCGGAAGAGGTCGACCGACGAAATTCCCCCAAATCTGAGGAGATATTCTTGAATAACTTTTTTTGTGAAGGTCAGAGAGACTTGCAAGTAGGCTCTACCCCCACTAAATGGGGTTGCGCGCATCGATCGGTACCATCCTTGAGCTTCTCCGACTTTCGGAAGGGTTAGGGTTAGGGTTAGGGATGAAAGCACATAGGAGAAAGAGATATTCTTGAATAACTTTTTTTGTGAAGGTCGGAGAGACTTGCAAGTAGGCTCTACCCCCACTAAATGGGGTAGCGCGCATCGATCGGTACCATCCTTGAGCTTCTCCGACTTTCGGAAGGGTTAGGGTTAGGGTTAGGGATGAAAGCACATAGGAGAAAGAGATATTCTTGAATAACTTTTTTTGTGAAGGTCGGAGAGACTTGGAAAGTGGTTGCATCTGGACTAATTTGGGTCCTGCGGATCGATTGGTACCATCCCCGAGCTTGTACGACCTTCGGAAGAGGTCGACCGACGAAATTCCCCCAAATCTGAGGAGATATTCTTGAATAACTTTTTTTGTGAAGGTCGGAGAGACTTGCAAGTAGGCTCTACCCCCACTAAATGGGGTTGCGCGCATCGATCAGTACCATCCTTGAGCTTCTCCGACTTTCGGAAGGGTTAGGGTTAGGGTTAGGGATGAAAGCACATAGGAGAAAGAGATATTCTTGAATAACTTTTTTTGTGAAGGTCGGAGAGACTTGGAAAGTGGTTGCATCTGGACTAATTTGGGTCCTGCAGATCGATTGGTACCATCCCCGAGCTTGTACGACCTTCGGAAGAGGTCGACCGACGAAATTCCCCCAAATCTGAGGAGATATTCTTGAATAACTTTTTTTGTGAAGGTCGGAGAGACTTTCAAGTAGGCTCTACCCCCACTAAATGGGGTTGCGCGCATCGATCAGTACCATCCTTGAGCTTCTCCGACTTTCGGAAGGGTTAGGGTTAGGGTTAGGGATGAAAGCACATAGGAGAAAGAGATATTCTTGAATAACTTTTTTTGTGAAGGTCGGAGAGACTTGCAAGTAGGCTCTACCCCCACTAAATGGGGTAGCGCGCATCGATCGGTACCATCCTTGAGCTTCTCCGACTTTCGGAAGGGTTAGGGTTAGGGTTAGGGATGAAAGCACATAGGAGAAAGAGATATTCTTGAAAAACTTTTTTTGTGAAGGTCGGAGAGACTTGCAAGTAGGCTCTACCCCCACTAAATGGGGTAGCGCGCATCGATCGGTACCATCCTTGAGCTTCTCCGACTTTCGGAAGGGTTAGGGTTAGGGTTAGGGATGAAAGCACATAGGAGAAAGAGATATTCTTGAATAACTTTTTTTGTGAAGGTCGGAGAGACTTGCAAGTAGGCTCTACCCCCACTAAATGGGGTAACGCGCATCGATCGGTACCATCCTTGAGCTTCTCCGACTTTCGGAAGGGTTAGGGTTAGGGTTAGGGATGAAAGCACATAGGAGAAAGAGATATTCTTGAATAACTTTTTTTGTGAAGGTCGGAGAGACTTGGAAAGTGGTTGCATCTGGACTAATTTGGGTCCTGCGGATCGATTGGTACCATCCCCGAGCTTGTACGACCTTCGGAAGAGGTCGACCGACGAAATTCCCCCAAATCTGAGGAGATATTCTTGAATAACTTTTTTTGTGAAGGTCGGAGAGACTTGCAAGTAGGCTCTACCCCCACTAAATGGGGTAGCGCGCATCGATCGGTACCATCCTTGAGCTTCTCCGACTTTCGGAAGGGTTAGGGTTAGGGTTAGGGTTAGGGATGAAAGCACATAGGAGAAAGAGATATTCTTGAATAACTTTTTTTGTGAAGGTCGGAGAGACTTGGAAAGTGGTTGCATCTGGACTAATTTGGGTCCTGCGGATCGATTGGTACCATCCCCGAGCTTGTACGACCTTCGGAAGAGGTCGACCGACGAAATTCCCCCAAATCTGAGGAGATATTCTTGAATAACTTTTTTTGTGAAGGTCGGAGAGACTTGCAAGTAGGCTCTACCCCCACTAAATGGGGTTGCGCGCATCGATCAGTACCATCCTTGAGCTTCTCCGACTTTCGGAAGGGTTAGGGTTAGGGTTAGGGATGAAAGCACATAGGAGAAAGAGATATTCTTGAATAACTTTTTTTGTGAAGGTCGGAGAGACTTGAAAAGTGGTTGCATCTGGACTAATTTGGGTCCTGCGGATCGATTGGTACCATCCCCGAGCTTGTACGACCTTCGGAAGAGGTCGACCGACGAAATTCCCCCAAATCTGAGGAGATATTCTTGAATAACTTTTTTTGTGAAGGTCGGAGAGACTTGCAAGTAGGCTCTACCCCCACTAAATGGGGTTGCGCGCATCGATCAGTACCATCCTTGAGCTTCTCCGACTTTCGGAAGGGTTAGGGTTAGGGTTAGGGATGAAAGCACATAGGAGAAAGAGATATTCTTGAATAACTTTTTTTGTGAAGGTCGGAGAGACTTGCAAGTAGGCTCTACCCCCACTAAATGGGGTAGCACGCATCGATCGGTACCATCCTTGAGCTTCTCCGACTTTCGGAAGGGTTAGGGTTAGGGTTAGGGATGAAAGCACATAGGAGAAAGAGATATTCTTGAATAACTTTTTTTGTGAAGGTCGGAGAGACTTGCAAGTAGGCTCTACCCCCACTAAATGGGGTAGCGCGCATCGATCGGTACCATCCTTGAGCTTCTCCGACTTTCGGAAGGGTTAGGGTTAGGGATGAAAGCACATAGGAGAAAGAGATATTCTTGAATAACTTTTTTTGTGAAGGTCGGAGAGACTTGGAAAGTGGTTGCATCTGGACTAATTTGGGTCCTGCGGATCGATTGGTACCATCCCCGAGCTTGTACGACCTTCGGAAGAGGTCGACCGACGAAATTCCCCCAAATCTGAGGAGATATTCTTGAATAACTTTTTTTGTGAAGGTCGGAGAGACTTGCAAGTAGGCTCTACCCCCACTAAATGGGGTTGCGCGCATTGATCAGTACCATCCTTGAGCTTCTCCGACTTTCGGAAGGGTTAGGGTTAGGGTTAGGGATGAAAGCACATAGGAGAAAGAGATATTCTTGAATAACTTTTTTTGTGAAGGTCGGAGAGACTTGAAAAGTGGTTGCATCTGGACTAATTTGGGTCCTGCGGATCGATTGGTACCATCCCCGAGCTTGTACGACCTTCGGAAGAGGTCGACCGACGAAATTCCCCCAAATCTGAGGAGATATTCTTGAATAACTTTTTTTGTGAAGGTCGGAGAGACTTGCAAGTAGGCTCTACCCCCACTAAATGGGGTTGCGCGCATCGATCAGTACCATCCTTGAGCTTCTCCGACTTTCGGAAGGGTTAGGGTTAGGGTTAGGGATGAAAGCACATAGGAGAAAGAGATATTCTTGAATAACTTTTTTTGTGAAGGTCGGAGAGACTTGAAAAGTGGTTGCATCTGGACTAATTTGGGTCCTGCGGATCGATTGGTACCATCCCCGAGCTTGTACGACCTTCGGAAGAGGTCGACCGACGAAATTCCCCCAAATCTGAGGAGATATTCTTGAATAACTTTTTTTGTGAAGGTCGGAGAGACTTGCAAGTAGGCTCTACCCCCACTAAATGGGGTTGCGCGCATCGATCAGTACCATCCTTGAGCTTCTCCGACTTTCGGAAGGGTTAGGGTTAGGGTTAGGGATGAAAGCACATAGGAGAAAGAGATATTCTTGAATAACTTTTTTTGTGAAGGTCGGAGAGACTTGCAAGTAGGCTCTACCCCCACTAAATGGGGTAGCACGCATCGATCGGTACCATCCTTGAGCTTCTCCGACTTTCGGAAGGGTTAGGGTTAGGGTTAGGGATGAAAGCACATAGGAGAAAGAGATATTCTTGAATAACTTTTTTTGTGAAGGTCGGAGAGACTTGCAAGTAGGCTCTACCCCCACTAAATGGGGTAGCGCGCATCGATCGGTACCATCCTTGAGCTTCTCCGACTTTCGGAAGGGTTAGGGTTAGGGATGAAAGCACATAGGAGAAAGAGATATTCTTGAATAACTTTTTTTGTGAAGGTCGGAGAGACTTGCAAGTAGGCTCTACACCCACTAAATGGGGTAGCGCGCATCGATCGGTACCATCCTTGAGCTTCTCCGACTTTCGGAAGGGTTAGGGTTAGGGTTAGGGATGAAAGCACATAGGAGAAAGAGATATTCTTGAATAACTTTTTTTGTGAAGGTCGGAGAGACTTGGAAAGTGGTTGCATCTGGACTAATTTGTGTCCTGCGGATCGATTGGTACCATCCCCGAGCTTGTACGACCTTCGGAAGAGGTCGACCGACGAAATTCCCCCAAATCTGAGGAGATATTCTTGAATAACTTTTTTTGTGAAGGTCGGAGAGACTTGCAAGTAGGCTCTACCCCCACTAAATGGGGTTGCGCGCATCGATCAGTACCATCCTTGAGCTTCTCCGACTTTCGGAAGGGTTAGGGTTAGGGTTAGGGATGAAAGCACATAGGAGAAAGAGATATTCTTGAATAACTTTTTTTGTGAAGGTCGGAGAGACTTGGAAAGTGGTTGCATCTGGACTAATTTGGGTCCTGCAGATCGATTGGTACCATCCCCGAGCTTGTACGACCTTCGGAAGAGGTCGACCGACGAAATTCCCCCAAATCTGAGGAGATATTCTTGAATAACTTTTTTTGTGAAGGTCGGAGAGACTTGCAAGTAGGCTCTACCCCCACTAAATGGGGTTGCGCGCATCGATCAGTACCATCCTTGAGCTTCTCCGACTTTCGGAAGGGTTAGGGTTAGGGTTAGGGATGAAAGCACATAGGAGAAAGAGATATTCTTGAATAACTTTTTTTGTGAAGGTCGGAGAGACTTGCAAGTAGGCTCTACCCCCACTAAATGGGGTAGCGCGCATCGATCGGTACCATCCTTGAGCTTCTCCGACTTTCGGAAGGGTTAGGGTTAGGGTTAGGGATGAAAGCACATAGGAGAAAGAGATATTCTTGAAAAACTTTTTTTGTGAAGGTCGGAGAGACTTGCAAGTAGGCTCTACCCCCACTAAATGGGGTAGCGCGCATCGATCGGTACCATCCTTGAGCTTCTCCGACTTTCGGAAGGGTTAGGGTTAGGGTTAGGGATGAAAGCACATAGGAGAAAGAGATATTCTTGAATAACTTTTTTTGTGAAGGTCGGAGAGACTTGCAAGTAGGCTCTACCCCCACTAAATGGGGTAACGCGCATCGATCGGTACCATCCTTGAGCTTCTCCGACTTTCGGAAGGGTTAGGGTTAGGGTTAGGGATGAAAGCACATAGGAGAAAGAGATATTCTTGAATAACTTTTTTTGTGAAGGTCGGAGAGACTTGGAAAGTGGTTGCATCTGGACTAATTTGGGTCCTGCGGATCGATTGGTACCATCCCCGAGCTTGTACGACCTTCGGAAGAGGTCGACCGACGAAATTCCCCCAAATCTGAGGAGATATTCTTGAATAACTTTTTTTGTGAAGGTCGGAGAGACTTGCAAGTAGGCTCTACCCCCACTAAATGGGGTAGCGCGCATCGATCGGTACCATCCTTGAGCTTCTCCGACTTTCGGAAGGGTTAGGGTTAGGGTTAGGGTTAGGGATGAAAGCACATAGGAGAAAGAGATATTCTTGAATAACTTTTTTTGTGAAGGTCGGAGAGACTTGGAAAGTGGTTGCATCTGGACTAATTTGGGTCCTGCGGATCGATTGGTACCATCCCCGAGCTTGTACGACCTTCGGAAGAGGTCGACCGACGAAATTCCCCCAAATCTGAGGAGATATTCTTGAATAACTTTTTTTGTGAAGGTCGGAGAGACTTGCAAGTAGGCTCTACCCCCACTAAATGGGGTTGCGCGCATCGATCAGTACCATCCTTGAGCTTCTCCGACTTTCGGAAGGGTTAGGGTTAGGGTTAGGGATGAAAGCACATAGGAGAAAGAGATATTCTTGAATAACTTTTTTTGTGAAGGTCGGAGAGACTTGGAAAGTGGTTGCATCTGGCCTAATTTGGGTCCTGCGGATCGATTGGTACCATCCCCGAGCTTGTACGACCTTCGGAAGAGGTCGACCGACGAAATTCCCCCAAATCTGAGGAGATATTCTTGAATAACTTTTTTTGTGAAGGTCGGAGAGACTTGCAAGTAGGCTCTACCCCCACTAAATGGGGTTGCGCGCATCGATCAGTACCATCCTTGAGCTTCTCCGACTTTCGGAAGGGTTAGGGTTAGGGTTAGGGATGAAAGCACATAGGAGAAAGAGATATTCTTGAATAACTTTTTTTGTGAAGGTCGGAGAGACTTGCAAGTAGGCTCTACCCCCACTAAATGGGGTAGCGCGCATCGATCGGTACCATCCTTGAGCTTCTCCGACTTTCGGAAGGGTTAGGGTTAGGGTTAGGGATGAAAGCACATAGGAGAAAGAGATATTCTTGAATAACTTTTTTTGTGAAGGTCGGAGAGACTTGCAAGTAGGCTCTACCCCCACTAAATGGGGTAGCGCGCATCGATCGGTACCATCCTTGAGCTTCTCCGACTTTCGGAAGGGTTAGGGTTAGGGATGAAAGCACATAGGAGAAAGAGATATTCTTGAATAACTTTTTTTGTGAAGGTCGGAGAGACTTGCAAGTAGGCTCTACCCCCACTAAATGGGGTAGCGCGCATCGATCGGTACCATCCTTGAGCTTCTCCGACTTTCGGAAGGGTTAGGGTTAGGGTTAGGGATGAAAGCACATAGGAGAAAGAGATATTCTTGAATAACTTTTTTTGTGAAGGTCGGAGAGACTTGGAAAGTGGTTGCATCTGGACTAATTTGGGTCCTGCGGATCGATTGGTACCATCCCCGAGCTTGTACGACCTTCGGAAGAGGTCGACCGACGAAATTCCCCCAAATCTGAGGAGATATTCTTGAATAACTTTTTTTGTGAAGGTCGGAGAGACTTGCAAGTAGGCTCTACCCCCACTAAATGGGGTAGCGCGCATCGATCGGTACCATCCTTGAGCTTCTCCGACTTTCGGAAGGGTTAGGGTTAGGGTTAGGGATGAAAGCACATAGGAGAAAGAGATATTCTTGAATAACTTTTTTTGTGAAGGTCGGAGAGACTTGGAAAGTGGTTGCATCTGGACTAATTTGGGTCCTGCGGATCGATTGGTACCATCCCCGAGCTTGTACGACCTTCGGAAGAGGTCGACCGACGAAATTCCCCCAAATCTGAGGAGATATTCTTGAATAACTTTTTTTGTGAAGGTCGGAGAGACTTGCAAGTAGGCTCTACCCCCACTAAATGGGGTTGCGCGCATCGATCAGTACCATCCTTGAGCTTCTCCGACTTTCGGAAGGGTTAGGGTTAGGGTTAGGGATGAAAGCACATAGGAGAAAGAGATATTCTTGAATAACTTTTTTGGTGAAGGTCGGAGAGACTTGGAAAGTGGTTGCATCTGGACTAATTTGGGTCCTGCGGATCGATTGGTACCATCCCCGAGCTTGTACGACCTTCGGAAGAGGTCGACCGACGAAATTCCCCCAAATCTGAGGAGATATTCTTGAATAACTTTTTTTGTGAAGGTCGGAGAGACTTGCAAGTAGGCTCTACCCCCACTAAATGGGGTTGCGCGCATCGATCAGTACCATCCTTGAGCTTCTCCGACTTTCGGAAGGGTTAGGGTTAGGGTTAGGGATGAAAGCACATAGGAGAAAGAGATATTCTTGAATAACTTTTTTTGTGAAGGTCGGAGAGACTTGCAAGTAGGCTCTACCCCCACTAAATGGGGTAGCGCGCATCGATCGGTACCATCCTTGAGCTTCTCCGACTTTCGGAAGGGTTAGGGTTAGGGATGAAAGCACATAGGAGAAAGAGATATTCTTGAATAACTTTTTTTGTGAAGGTCGGAGAGACTTGCAAGTAGGCTCTACCCCCACTAAATGGGGTAGCGCGCATCGATCGGTACCATCCTTGAGCTTCTCCGACTTTCGGAAGGGTTAGGGTTAGGGTTAGGGATGAAAGCACATAGGAGAAAGAGATATTCTTGAATAACTTTTTTTGTGAAGGTCGGAGAGACTTGCAAGTAGGCTCTACCCCCACTAAATGGGGTAGCGCGCATCGATCGGTACCATCCTTGAGCTTCTCCGACTTTCGGAAGGGTTAGGGTTAGGGTTAGGGATGAAAGCACATAGGAGAAAGAGATATTCTTGAATAACTTTTTTTGTGAAGGTCGGAGAGACTTGGAAAGTGTTTGCATCTGGACTAATTTGGGTCCTGCGGATCGATTGGTACCATCCCCGAGCTTGTACGACCTTCGGAAGAGGTCGACCGACGAAATTCCCCCAAATCTGAGGAGATATTCTTGAATAACTTTTTTTGTGAAGGTCGGAGAGACTTGCAAGTAGGCTCTACCCCCACTAAATGGGGTAGCGCGCATCGATCGGTACCATCCTTGAGCTTCTCCGACTTTCGGAAGGGTTAGGGTTAGGGTTAGGGATGAAAGCACATAGGAGAAAGAGATATTCTTGAATAACTTTTTTTGTGAAGGTCGGAGAGACTTGGAAAGTGGTTGCATCTGGACTAATTTGGGTCCTGCGGATCGATTGGTACCATCCCCGAGCTTGTACGACCTTCGGAAGAGGTCGACCGACGAAATTCCCCCAAATCTGAGGAGATATTCTTGAATAACTTTTTTTGTGAAGGTCGGAGAGACTTGCAAGTAGGCTCTACCCCCACTAAATGGGGTTGCGCGCATCGATCGGTACCATCCTTGAGCTTCTCCGACTTTCGGAAGGGTTAGGGTTAGGGATGAAAGCACATAGGAGAAAGAGATATTCTTGAATAACTTTTTTTGTGAAGGTCGGAGAGACTTGCAAGTAGGCTCTACCCCCACTAAATGGGGTAGCGCGCATCGATCGGTACCATCCTTGAGCTTCTCCGACTTTCGGAAGGGTTAGGGTTAGGGTTAGGGATGAAAGCACATAGGAGAAAGAGATATTCTTGAATAACTTTTTTTGTGAAGGTCGGAGAGACTTGCAAGTAGGCTCTACCCCCACTAAATGGGGTAGCGCGCATCGATCGGTACCATCCTTGAGCTTCTCCGACTTTCGGAAGGGTTAGGGTTAGGGTTAGGGATGAAAGCACATAGGAGAAAGAGATATTCTTGAATAACTTTTTTTGTGAAGGTCGGAGAGACTTGGAAAGTGGTTGCATCTGGACTAATTTGGGTCCTGCGGATCGATTGGTACCATCCCCGAGCTTGTACGACCTTCGGAAGAGGTCGACCGACGAAATTCCCCCAAATCTGAGGAGATATTCTTGAATAACTTTTTTTGTGAAGGTCGGAGAGACTTGCAAGTAGGCTCTACCCCCACTAAATGGGGTAGCGCGCATCGATCAGTACCATCCTTGAGCTTCTCCGACTTTCGGAAGGGTTAGGGTTAGGGATGAAAGCACATAGGAGAAAGAGATATTCTTGAATAACTTTTTTTGTGAAGGTCGGAGAGACTTGGAAAGCTGTTGCATCTGGACTAATTTGGGTCCTGCGGATCGATTGGTACCATCCCCGAGCTTGTACGACCTTCGGAAGAGGTCGACCGACGAAATTCCCCCAAATCTGAGGAGATATTCTTGAATAACTTTTTTTGTGAAGGTCGGAGAGACTTGCAAGTAGGCTCTACCCCCACTAAATGGGGTTGCGCGCATCGATCGGTACCATCCTTGAGCTTCTCCGACTTTCGGAAGGGTTAGGGTTAGGGATGAAAGCACATAGGAGAAAGAGATATTCTTGAATAACTTTTTTTGTGAAGGTCGGAGAGACTTGCAAGTAGGCTTTACCCCCACTAAATGGGGTAGCGCGCATCGATCGGTACCATCCTTGAGCTTCTCCGACTTTCGGAAGGGTTAGGGTTAGGGATGAAAGCCATAGGAGAAAGAGATATTCTTGAATAACTTTTTTTGTGAAGGTCGGAGAGACTTGGAAAGTGGTTGCATCTGGACTAATTTGGGTCCTGCGGATCGATTGGTACCATCCCCGAGCTTGTACGACCTTCGGAAGAGGTCGACCGACGAAATTCCCCCAAATCTGAGGAGATATTCTTGAATAACTTTTTTTGTGAAGGTCGGAGAGACTTGCAAGTAGGCTCTACCCCCACTAAATGGGGTAGCGCGCATCGATCGGTACCATCCTTGAGCTTCTCCGACTTTCGGAAGGGTTAGGGTTAGGGATGAAAGCACATAGGAGAAAGAGATATTCTTGAATAACTTTTTTTGTGAAGGTCGGAGAGACTTGCAAGTAGGCTCTACCCCCACTAAATGGGGTAGCGCACATCGGTCGGTACCATCCTTGAGCTTCTCCGACTTTCGGAAGGGTTAGGGTTAGGGTTAGGGATGAAAGCACATAGGAGAAAGAGATATTCTTGAATAACTTTTTTTGTGAAGGTCGGAGAGACTTGGAAAGTGGTTGCATCTGGACTAATTTGGGTCCTGCGGATCGATTGGTACCATCCCCGAGCTTGTACGACCTTCGGAAGAGGTCGACCGACGAAATTCCCCCAAATCTGAGGAGATATTCTTGAATAACTTTTTTTGTGAAGGTCGGAGAGACTTGCAAGTAGGCTCTACCCCCACTAAATGGGGTAGCGCGCATCGATCGGTACCATCCTTGAGCTTCTCCGACTTTCGGAAGGGTTAGGGTTAGGGTTAGGGATGAAAGCACATAGGAGAAAGAGATATTCTTGAATAACCTTTTTTGTGAAGGTCGGAGAGACTTGGAAAGTGGTTGCATCTTGACTAATTTGGGTCCTGCGGATCGATTGGTACCATCCCCGAGCTTGTACGACCTTCGGAAGAGGTCGACCGACGAAATTCCCCCAAATCTGAGGAGATATTCTTGAATAACTTTTTTTGTGAAGGTCGGAGAGACTTGCAAGTAGGCTCTACCCCCACTAAATGGGGTTGCGCGCATCGATCAGTACCATCCTTGAGCTTCTCCGACTTTCGGAAGGGTTAGGGTTAGGGTTAGGGATGAAAGCACATAGGAGAAAGAGATATTCTTGAATAACTTTTTTTTTGAAGGTCGGAGAGACTTGCAAGTAGGCTCTACCCCCACTAAATGGGGTAGCGCGCATCGATCGGTACCATCTTTGAGCTTCTCCGACTTTCGGAAGGGTTAGGGTTAGGGTTAGGGATGAAAGCACATAGGAGAAAGAGATATTCTTGAATAACTTTTTTTGTGAAGGTCGGAGAGACTTGCAAGTAGGCTCTACCCCCACTAAATGGGGTAGCGCGCATCGATCGGTACCATCCTTGAGCTTCTCCGACTTTCGGAAGGGTTAGGGTTAGGGTTAGGGATGAAAGCACATAGGAGAAAGAGATATTCTTGAATAACTTTTTTTGTGAAGGTCGGAGAGACTTGAAAGTAGGCTCTACCCCCACTAAATGGGGTAGCGCGCATCGATCGGTACCATCCTTGAGCTTCTCCGACTTTCGGAAGGGTTAGGGTTAGGGTTAGGGATGAAAGCACATAGGAGAAAGAGATATTCTTGAATAACTTTTTTTGTGAAGGTCGGAGAGACTTGGAAAGTGGTTGCATCTGGACTAATTTGGGTCCTGCGGATCGATTGGTACCATCCCCGAGCTTGTACGACCTTCGGAAGAGGTCGACCGACGAAATTCCCCCAAATCTGAGGAGATATTCTTGAATAACTTTTTTTGTGAAGGTCGGAGAGACTTGCAAGTAGGCTCTACCCCCACTAAATGGGGTAGCGCGCATCGATCGGTACCATCATTGAGCTTCTCCGACTTTCTGAAGGGTTAGGGTTAGGGATGAAAGCACATAGGAGAAAGAGATATTCTTGAATAACTTTTTTTGTGAAGGTCGGAGAGACTTGGAAAGTGGTTGCATCTGGACTAATTTGGGTCCTGCGGATCGATTGGTACCATCCCCGAGCTTGTACGACCTTCGGAAGAGGTCGACCGACGAAATTCCCCCAAATCTGAGGAGATATTCTTGAATAACTTTTTTTGTGAAGGTCGGAGAGACTTGCAAGTAGGCTCTACCCCCACTAAATGGGGTTGCGCGCATCGATCGGTACCATCCTTGAGCTTCTCCGACTTTCGGAAGGGTTAGGGTTAGGGATGAAAGCACATAGGAGAAAGAGATATTCTTGAATAACTTTTTTTGTGAAGGTCGGAGAGACTTGCAAGTAGGCTCTACCCCCACTAAATGGGGTAGCGCGCATCGATCGGTACCATCCTTGAGCTTCTCCGACTTTCGGAAGGGTTAGGGTTAGGGTTAGGGATGAAAGCACATAGGAGAAAGAGATATTCTTGAATAACTTTTTTTGTGAAGGTCGGAGAGACTTGCAAGTAGGCTCTACCCCCACTAAATGGGGTAGCGCGCATCGATCGGTACCATCCTTGAGCTTCTCCGACTTTCGGAAGGGTTAGGGTTAGGGTTAGGGATGAAAGCACATAGGAGAAAGAGATATTCTTGAATAACTTTTTTTGTGAAGGTCGGAGAGACTTGGAAAGTGGTTGCATCTGGACTAATTTGGGTCCTGCGGATCGATTGGTACCATCCCCGAGCTTGTACGACCTTCGGAAGAGGTCGACCGACGAAATTCCCCCAAATCTGAGGAGATATTCTTGAATAACTTTTTTTGTGAAGGTCGGAGAGACTTGCAAGTAGGCTCTACCCCCACTAAATGGGGTAGCGCGCATCGATCAGTACCATCCTTGAGCTTCTCCGACTTTCGGAAGGGTTAGGGTTAGGGATGAAAGCACATAGGAGAAAGAGATATTCTTGAATAACTTTTTTTGTGAAGGTCGGAGAGACTTGGAAAGCTGTTGCATCTGGACTAATTTGGGTCCTGCGGATCGATTGGTACCATCCCCGAGCTTGTACGACCTTCGGAAGAGGTCGACCGACGAAATTCCCCCAAATCTGAGGAGATATTCTTGAATAACTTTTTTTGTGAAGGTCGGAGAGACTTGCAAGTAGGCTCTACCCCCACTAAATGGGGTTGCGCGCATCGATCGGTACCATCCTTGAGCTTCTCCGACTTTCGGAAGGGTTAGGGTTAGGGATGAAAGCACATAGGAGAAAGAGATATTCTTGAATAACTTTTTTTGTGAAGGTCGGAGAGACTTGCAAGTAGGCTTTACCCCCACTAAATGGGGTAGCGCGCATCGATCGGTACCATCCTTGAGCTTCTCCGACTTTCGGAAGGGTTAGGGTTAGGGATGAAAGCCATAGGAGAAAGAGATATTCTTGAATAACTTTTTTTGTGAAGGTCGGAGAGACTTGGAAAGTGGTTGCATCTGGACTAATTTGGGTCCTGCGGATCGATTGGTACCATCCCCGAGCTTGTACGACCTTCGGAAGAGGTCGACCGACGAAATTCCCCCAAATCTGAGGAGATATTCTTGAATAACTTTTTTTGTGAAGGTCGGAGAGACTTGCAAGTAGGCTCTACCCCCACTAAATGGGGTAGCGCGCATCGATCGGTACCATCCTTGAGCTTCTCCGACTTTCGGAAGGGTTAGGGTTAGGGATGAAAGCACATAGGAGAAAGAGATATTCTTGAATAACTTTTTTTGTGAAGGTCGGAGAGACTTGCAAGTAGGCTCTACCCCCACTAAATGGGGTAGCGCACATCGGTCGGTACCATCCTTGAGCTTCTCCGACTTTCGGAAGGGTTAGGGTTAGGGTTAGGGATGAAAGCACATAGGAGAAAGAGATATTCTTGAATAACTTTTTTTGTGAAGGTCGGAGAGACTTGGAAAGTGGTTGCATCTGGACTAATTTGGGTCCTGCGGATCGATTGGTACCATCCCCGAGCTTGTACGACCTTCGGAAGAGGTCGACCGACGAAATTCCCCCAAATCTGAGGAGATATTCTTGAATAACTTTTTTTGTGAAGGTCGGAGAGACTTGCAAGTAGGCTCTACCCCCACTAAATGGGGTAGCGCGCATCGATCGGTACCATCCTTGAGCTTCTCCGACTTTCGGAAGGGTTAGGGTTAGGGTTAGGGATGAAAGCACATAGGAGAAAGAGATATTCTTGAATAACCTTTTTTGTGAAGGTCGGAGAGACTTGGAAAGTGGTTGCATCTTGACTAATTTGGGTCCTGCGGATCGATTGGTACCATCCCCGAGCTTGTACGACCTTCGGAAGAGGTCGACCGACGAAATTCCCCCAAATCTGAGGAGATATTCTTGAATAACTTTTTTTGTGAAGGTCGGAGAGACTTGCAAGTAGGCTCTACCCCCACTAAATGGGGTTGCGCGCATCGATCAGTACCATCCTTGAGCTTCTCCGACTTTCGGAAGGGTTAGGGTTAGGGTTAGGGATGAAAGCACATAGGAGAAAGAGATATTCTTGAATAACTTTTTTTTTGAAGGTCGGAGAGACTTGCAAGTAGGCTCTACCCCCACTAAATGGGGTAGCGCGCATCGATCGGTACCATCTTTGAGCTTCTCCGACTTTCGGAAGGGTTAGGGTTAGGGTTAGGGATGAAAGCACATAGGAGAAAGAGATATTCTTGAATAACTTTTTTTGTGAAGGTCGGAGAGACTTGCAAGTAGGCTCTACCCCCACTAAATGGGGTAGCGCGCATCGATCGGTACCATCCTTGAGCTTCTCCGACTTTCGGAAGGGTTAGGGTTAGGGTTAGGGATGAAAGCACATAGGAGAAAGAGATATTCTTGAATAACTTTTTTTGTGAAGGTCGGAGAGACTTGAAAGTAGGCTCTACCCCCACTAAATGGGGTAGCGCGCATCGATCGGTACCATCCTTGAGCTTCTCCGACTTTCGGAAGGGTTAGGGTTAGGGTTAGGGATGAAAGCACATAGGAGAAAGAGATATTCTTGAATAACTTTTTTTGTGAAGGTCGGAGAGACTTGGAAAGTGGTTGCATCTGGACTAATTTGGGTCCTGCGGATCGATTGGTACCATCCCCGAGCTTGTACGACCTTCGGAAGAGGTCGACCGACGAAATTCCCCCAAATCTGAGGAGATATTCTTGAATAACTTTTTTTGTGAAGGTCGGAGAGACTTGCAAGTAGGCTCTACCCCCACTAAATGGGGTAGCGCGCATCGATCGGTACCATCATTGAGCTTCTCCGACTTTCTGAAGGGTTAGGGTTAGGGATGAAAGCACATAGGAGAAAGAGATATTCTTGAATAACTTTTTTTGTGAAGGTCGGAGAGACTTGGAAAGTGGTTGCATCTGGACTAATTTGGGTCCTGCGGATCGATTGGTACCATCCCCGAGCTTGTACGACCTTCGGAAGAGGTCGACCGACGAAATTCCCCCAAATCTGAGGAGATATTCTTGAATAACTTTTTTTGTGAAGGTCGGAGAGACTTGCAAGTAGGCTCTACCCCCACTAAATGGGGTTGCGCACATCGATCGGTACCATCCTTGAGCTTCTCCGACTTTCGGAAGGGTTAGGGTTAGGGTTAGGGATGAAAGCACATAGGAGAAAGAGATATTCTTGAATAACTTTTTTTGTGAAGGTCGGAGAGACTTGCAAGTAGGCTTTACCCCCACTAAATGGGGTAGCGCGCATCGATCGGTACCATCCTTGAGCTTCTCCGACTTTCGGAAGGGTTAGGGTTAGGGTTAGGGATGAAAGCACATAGGAGAAAGAGATATTCTTGAATAACTTTTTTTGTGAAGGTCGGAGAGACTTGGAAAGTGGTTGCATCTGGACTAATTTGGGTCCTGCGGATCGATTGGTACCATCCCCGAGCTTGTACGACCTTCGGAAGAGGTCGACCGACGAAATTCCCCCAAATCTGAGGAGATATTCTTGAATAACTTTTTTTGTGAAGGTCGGAGAGACTTGCAAGTAGGCTCTACCCCCACTAAATGGGGTTGCGCGCATCGATCGGTACCATCCTTGAGCTTCTCCGACTTTCGGAAGGGTTAGGGTTAGGGTTAGGGATGAAAGCACATAGGAGAAAGAGATATTCTTGAATAACTTTTTTTGTGAAGGTCGGAGAGACTTGCAAGTAGGCTTTACCCCCACTAAATGGGGTAGCGCGCATCGATCGGTACCATCCTTGAGCTTCTCCGACTTTCGGAAGGGTTAGGGTTAGGGATGAAAGCCATAGGAGAAAGAGATATTCTTGAATAACTTTTTTTGTGAAGGTCGGAGAGACTTGGAAAGTGGTTGCATCTGGACTAATTTGGGTCCTGCGGATCGATTGGTACCATCCCCGAGCTTGTACGACCTTCGGAAGAGGTCGACCGACGAAATTCCCCCAAATCTGAGGAGATATTCTTGAATAACTTTTTTTGTGAAGGTCGGAGAGACTTGCAAGTAGGCTCTACCCCCACTAAATGGGGTAGCCCGCATCGATCGGTACCATCCTTGAGCTTCTCCGACTTTCGGAAGGGTTAGGGTTAGGGATGAAAGCACATAGGAGAAAGAGATATTCTTGAATAACTTTTTTTGTGAAGGTCGGAGAGACTTGCAAGTAGGCTCTACCCCCACTAAATGGGGTAGCGCACATCGGTCGGTACCATCTTTGAGCTTCTCCGACTTTCGGAAGGGTTAGGGTTAGGGTTAGGGATGAAAGCACATAGGAGAAAGAGATATTCTTGAATAACTTTTTTTGTGAAGGTCGGAGAGACTTGGAAAGTGGTTGCATCTGGACTAATTTGGGTCCTGCGGATCGATTGGTACCATCCCCGAGCTTGTACGACCTTCGGAAGAGGTCGACCGACGAAATTCCCCCAAATCTGAGGAGATATTCTTGAATAACTTTTTTTGTGAAGGTCGGAGAGACTTGCAAGTAGGCTCTACCCCCACTAAATGGGGTAGCGCGCATCGATCGGTACCATCCTTGAGCTTCTCCGACTTTCGGAAGGGTTAGGGTTAGGGTTAGGGATGAAAGCACATAGGAGAAAGAGATATTCTTGAATAACTTTTTTTGTGAAGGTCGGAGAGACTTGGAAAGTGGTTGCATCTGGACTAATTTGGGTCTTGCGGATCGATTGGTACCATCCCCGAGCTTGTACGACCTTCGGAAGAGGTCGACCGACGAAATTCCCCCAAATCTGAGGAGATATTCTTGAATAACTTTTTTTGTGAAGGTCGGAGAGACTTGCAAGTAGGCTCTACCCCCACTAAATGGGGTTGCGCGCATCGATCAGTACCATCCTTGAGCTTCTCCGACTTTCGGAAGGGTTAGGGTTAGGGTTAGGGATGAAAGCACATAGGAGAAAGAGATATTCTTGAATAACTTTTTTTTTGAAGGTCGGAGAGACTTGCAAGTAGGCTCTACCCCCACTAAATGGGGTAGCGCGCATCGATCGGTACCATCTTTGAGCTTCTCCGACTTTCGGAAGGGTTAGGGTTAGGGTTAGGGATGAAAGCACATAGGAGAAAGAGATATTCTTGAATAACTTTTTTTGTGAAGGTCGGAGAGACTTGCAAGTAGGCTCTACCCCCACTAAATGGGGTAGCGCGCATCGATCGGTACCATCCTTGAGCTTCTCCGACTTTCGGAAGGGTTAGGGTTAGGGTTAGGGATGAAAGCACATAGGAGAAAGAGATATTCTTGAATAACTTTTTTTGTGAAGGTCGGAGAGACTTGAAAGTAGGCTCTACCCCCACTAAATGGGGTAGCGCGCATCGATCGGTACCATCCCTGAGCTTCTCCGACTTTCGGAAGGGTTAGGGTTAGGGTTAGGGATGAAAGCACATAGGAGAAAGAGATATTCTTGAATAACTTTTTTTGTGAAGGTCGGAGAGACTTGGAAAGTGGTTGCATCTGGACTAATTTGGGTCCTGCGGATCGATTGGTACCATCCCCGAGCTTGTACGACCTTCGGAAGAGGTCGACCGACGAAATTCCCCCAAATCTGAGGAGATATTCTTGAATAACTTTTTTTGTGAAGGTCGGAGAGACTTGCAAGTAGGCTCTACCCCCACTAAATGGGGTAGCGCGCATCGATCGGTACCATCCTTGAGCTTCTCCGACTTTCTGAAGGGTTAGGGTTAGGGATGAAAGCACATAGGAGAAAGAGATATTCTTGAATAACTTTTTTTGTGAAGGTCGGAGAGACTTGGAAAGTGGTTGCATCTGGACTAATTTGGGTCCTGCGGATCGATTGGTACCATCCCCGAGCTTGTACGACCTTCGGAAGAGGTCGACCGACGAAATTCCCCCAAATCTGAGGAGATATTCTTGAATAACTTTTTTTGTGAAGGTCGGAGAGACTTGCAAGTAGGCTCTACCCCCACTAAATGGGGTTGCGCGCATCGATCAGTACCATCTTTGAGCTTCTCCGACTTTCGGAAGGGTTAGGGTTAGGGTTAGGGATGAAAGCACATAGGAGAAAGAGATATTCTTGAATAACTTTTTTTGTGAAGGTCGGAGAGACTTGCAAGTAGGCTTTACCCCCACTAAATGGGGTAGCGCGCATCGATCGGTACCATCCTTGAGCTTCTCCGACTTTCGGAAGGGTTAGGGTTAGGGTTAGGGATGAAAGCACATAGGAGAAAGAGATATTCTTGAATAACTTTTTTTGTGAAGGTCGGAGAGACTTGGAAAGTGGTTGCATCTGGACTAATTTGGGTCCTGCGGATCGATTGGTACCATCCCCGAGCTTGTACGACCTTCGGAAGAGGTCGACCGACGAAATTCCCCCAAATCTGAGGAGATATTCTTGAATAACTTTTTTTGTGAAGGTCGGAGAGACTTGCAAGTAGGCTCTACCCCCACTAAATGGGGTTGCGCGCATCGATCGGTACCATCCTTGAGCTTCTCCGACTTTCGGAAGGGTTAGGGTTAGGGTTAGGGATGAAAGCACATAGGAGAAAGAGATATTCTTGAATAACTTTTTTTGTGAAGGTCGGAGAGACTTGCAAGTAGGCTTTACCCCCACTAAATGGGGTAGCGCGCATCGATCGGTACCATCCTTGAGCTTCTCCGACTTTCGGAAGGGTTAGGGTTAGGGTTAGGGATGAAAGCACATAGGAGAAAGAGATATTCTTGAATAACTTTTTTTGTGAAGGTCGGAGAGACTTGGAAAGTGGTTGCATCTGGACTAATTTGGGTCCTGCGGATCGATTGGTACCATCCCCGAGCTTGTACGACCTTCGGAAGAGGTCGACCGACGAAATTCCCCCAAATCTGAGGAGATATTCTTGAATAACTTTTTTTGTGAAGGTCGGAGAGACTTGCAAGTAGGCTCTACCCCCACTAAATGGGGTTGCGCGCATCGATCGGTACCATCCTTGAGCTTCTCCGACTTTCGGAAGGGTTAGGGTTAGGGTTAGGGATGAAAGCACATAGGAGAAAGAGATATTCTTGAATAACTTTTTTTGTGAAGGTCGGAGAGACTTGCAAGTAGGCTTTACCCCCACTAAATGGGGTAGCGCGCATCGATCGGTACCATCCTTGAGCTTCTCCGACTTTCGGAAGGGTTAGGGTTAGGGATGAAAGCCATAGGAGAAAGAGATATTCTTGAATAACTTTTTTTGTGAAGGTCGGAGAGACTTGGAAAGTGGTTGCATCTGGACTAATTTGGGTCCTGCGGATCGATTGGTACCATCCCCGAGCTTGTACGACCTTCGGAAGAGGTCGACCGACGAAATTCCCCCAAATCTGAGGAGATATTCTTGAATAACTTTTTTTGTGAAGGTCGGAGAGACTTGCAAGTAGGCTCTACCCCCACTAAATGGGGTAGCCCGCATCGATCGGTACCATCCTTGAGCTTCTCCGACTTTCGGAAGGGTTAGGGTTAGGGATGAAAGCACATAGGAGAAAGAGATATTCTTGAATAACTTTTTTTGTGAAGGTCGGAGAGACTTGCAAGTAGGCTCTACCCCCACTAAATGGGGTAGCGCACATCGGTCGGTACCATCTTTGAGCTTCTCCGACTTTCGGAAGGGTTAGGGTTAGGGTTAGGGATGAAAGCACATAGGAGAAAGAGATATTCTTGAATAACTTTTTTTGTGAAGGTCGGAGAGACTTGGAAAGTGGTTGCATCTGGACTAATTTGGGTCCTGCGGATCGATTGGTACCATCCCCGAGCTTGTACGACCTTCGGAAGAGGTCGACCGACGAAATTCCCCCAAATCTGAGGAGATATTCTTGAATAACTTTTTTTGTGAAGGTCGGAGAGACTTGCAAGTAGGCTCTACCCCCACTAAATGGGGTAGCGCGCATCGATCGGTACCATCCTTGAGCTTCTCCGACTTTCGGAAGGGTTAGGGTTAGGGTTAGGGATGAAAGCACATAGGAGAAAGAGATATTCTTGAATAACTTTTTTTGTGAAGGTCGGAGAGACTTGGAAAGTGGTTGCATCTGGACTAATTTGGGTCTTGCGGATCGATTGGTACCATCCCCGAGCTTGTACGACCTTCGGAAGAGGTCGACCGACGAAATTCCCCCAAATCTGAGGAGATATTCTTGAATAACTTTTTTTGTGAAGGTCGGAGAGACTTGCAAGTAGGCTCTACCCCCACTAAATGGGGTTGCGCGCATCGATCAGTACCATCCTTGAGCTTCTCCGACTTTCGGAAGGGTTAGGGTTAGGGTTAGGGATGAAAGCACATAGGAGAAAGAGATATTCTTGAATAACTTTTTTTTTGAAGGTCGGAGAGACTTGCAAGTAGGCTCTACCCCCACTAAATGGGGTAGCGCGCATCGATCGGTACCATCCTTGAGCTTCTCCGACTTTCGGAAGGGTTAGGGTTAGGGTTAGGGATGAAAGCACATAGGAGAAAGAGATATTCTTGAATAACTTTTTTTGTGAAGGTCGGAGAGACTTGGAAAGTGGTTGCATCTGGACTAATTTGGGTCTTGCGGATCGATTGGTACCATCCCCGAGCTTGTACGACCTTCGGAAGAGGTCGACCGACGAAATTCCCCCAAATCTGAGGAGATATTCTTGAATAACTTTTTTTGTGAAGGTCGGAGAGACTTGCAAGTAGGCTCTACCCCCACTAAATGGGGTTGCGCGCATCGATCAGTACCATCCTTGAGCTTCTCCGACTTTCGGAAGGGTTAGGGTTAGGGTTAGGGATGAAAGCACATAGGAGAAAGAGATATTCTTGAATAACTTTTTTTTTGAAGGTCGGAGAGACTTGCAAGTAGGCTCTACCCCCACTAAATGGGGTAGCGCGCATCGATCGGTACCATCTTTGAGCTTCTCCGACTTTCGGAAGGGTTAGGGTTAGGGTTAGGGATGAAAGCACATAGGAGAAAGAGATATTCTTGAATAACTTTTTTTGTGAAGGTCGGAGAGACTTGCAAGTAGGCTCTACCCCCACTAAATGGGGTAGCGCGCATCGATCGGTACCATCCTTGAGCTTCTCCGACTTTCGGAAGGGTTAGGGTTAGGGTTAGGGATGAAAGCACATAGGAGAAAGAGATATTCTTGAATAACTTTTTTTGTGAAGGTCGGAGAGACTTGAAAGTAGGCTCTACCCCCACTAAATGGGGTAGCGCGCATCGATCGGTACCATCCCTGAGCTTCTCCGACTTTCGGAAGGGTTAGGGTTAGGGTTAGGGATGAAAGCACATAGGAGAAAGAGATATTCTTGAATAACTTTTTTTGTGAAGGTCGGAGAGACTTGGAAAGTGGTTGCATCTGGACTAATTTGGGTCCTGCGGATCGATTGGTACCATCCCCGAGCTTGTACGACCTTCGGAAGAGGTCGACCGACGAAATTCCCCCAAATCTGAGGAGATATTCTTGAATAACTTTTTTTGTGAAGGTCGGAGAGACTTGCAAGTAGGCTCTACCCCCACTAAATGGGGTAGCGCGCATCGATCGGTACCATCCTTGAGCTTCTCCGACTTTCTGAAGGGTTAGGGTTAGGGATGAAAGCACATAGGAGAAAGAGATATTCTTGAATAACTTTTTTTGTGAAGGTCGGAGAGACTTGGAAAGTGGTTGCATCTGGACTAATTTGGGTCCTGCGGATCGATTGGTACCATCCCCGAGCTTGTACGACCTTCGGAAGAGGTCGACCGACGAAATTCCCCCAAATCTGAGGAGATATTCTTGAATAACTTTTTTTGTGAAGGTCGGAGAGACTTGCAAGTAGGCTCTACCCCCACTAAATGGGGTTGCGCGCATCGATCAGTACCATCTTTGAGCTTCTCCGACTTTCGGAAGGGTTAGGGTTAGGGTTAGGGATGAAAGCACATAGGAGAAAGAGATATTCTTGAATAACTTTTTTTGTGAAGGTCGGAGAGACTTGCAAGTAGGCTTTACCCCCACTAAATGGGGTAGCGCGCATCGATCGGTACCATCCTTGAGCTTCTCCGACTTTCGGAAGGGTTAGGGTTAGGGTTAGGGATGAAAGCACATAGGAGAAAGAGATATTCTTGAATAACTTTTTTTGTGAAGGTCGGAGAGACTTGGAAAGTGGTTGCATCTGGACTAATTTGGGTCCTGCGGATCGATTGGTACCATCCCCGAGCTTGTACGACCTTCGGAAGAGGTCGACCGACGAAATTCCCCCAAATCTGAGGAGATATTCTTGAATAACTTTTTTTGTGAAGGTCGGAGAGACTTGCAAGTAGGCTCTACCCCCACTAAATGGGGTTGCGCGCATCGATCGGTACCATCCTTGAGCTTCTCCGACTTTCGGAAGGGTTAGGGTTAGGGTTAGGGATGAAAGCACATAGGAGAAAGAGATATTCTTGAATAACTTTTTTTGTGAAGGTCGGAGAGACTTGCAAGTAGGCTTTACCCCCACTAAATGGGGTAGCGCGCATCGATCGGTACCATCCTTGAGCTTCTCCGACTTTCGGAAGGGTTAGGGTTAGGGTTAGGGATGAAAGCACATAGGAGAAAGAGATATTCTTGAATAACTTTTTTTGTGAAGGTCGGAGAGACTTGGAAAGTGGTTGCATCTGGACTAATTTGGGTCCTGCGGATCGATTGGTACCATCCCCGAGCTTGTACGACCTTCGGAAGAGGTCGACCGACGAAATTCCCCCAAATCTGAGGAGATATTCTTGAATAACTTTTTTTGTGAAGGTCGGAGAGACTTGCAAGTAGGCTCTACCCCCACTAAATGGGGTTGCGCGCATCGATCGGTACCATCCTTGAGCTTCTCCGACTTTCGGAAGGGTTAGGGTTAGGGTTAGGGATGAAAGCACATAGGAGAAAGAGATATTCTTGAATAACTTTTTTTGTGAAGGTCGGAGAGACTTGCAAGTAGGCTTTACCCCCACTAAATGGGGTAGCGCGCATCGATCGGTACCATCCTTGAGCTTCTCCGACTTTCGGAAGGGTTAGGGTTAGGGATGAAAGCCATAGGAGAAAGAGATATTCTTGAATAACTTTTTTTGTGAAGGTCGGAGAGACTTGGAAAGTGGTTGCATCTGGACTAATTTGGGTCCTGCGGATCGATTGGTACCATCCCCGAGCTTGTACGACCTTCGGAAGAGGTCGACCGACGAAATTCCCCCAAATCTGAGGAGATATTCTTGAATAACTTTTTTTGTGAAGGTCGGAGAGACTTGCAAGTAGGCTCTACCCCCACTAAATGGGGTAGCCCGCATCGATCGGTACCATCCTTGAGCTTCTCCGACTTTCGGAAGGGTTAGGGTTAGGGATGAAAGCACATAGGAGAAAGAGATATTCTTGAATAACTTTTTTTGTGAAGGTCGGAGAGACTTGCAAGTAGGCTCTACCCCCACTAAATGGGGTAGCGCACATCGGTCGGTACCATCTTTGAGCTTCTCCGACTTTCGGAAGGGTTAGGGTTAGGGTTAGGGATGAAAGCACATAGGAGAAAGAGATATTCTTGAATAACTTTTTTTGTGAAGGTCGGAGAGACTTGGAAAGTGGTTGCATCTGGACTAATTTGGGTCCTGCGGATCGATTGGTACCATCCCCGAGCTTGTACGACCTTCGGAAGAGGTCGACCGACGAAATTCCCCCAAATCTGAGGAGATATTCTTGAATAACTTTTTTTGTGAAGGTCGGAGAGACTTGCAAGTAGGCTCTACCCCCACTAAATGGGGTAGCGCGCATCGATCGGTACCATCCTTGAGCTTCTCCGACTTTCGGAAGGGTTAGGGTTAGGGTTAGGGATGAAAGCACATAGGAGAAAGAGATATTCTTGAATAACTTTTTTTGTGAAGGTCGGAGAGACTTGGAAAGTGGTTGCATCTGGACTAATTTGGGTCTTGCGGATCGATTGGTACCATCCCCGAGCTTGTACGACCTTCGGAAGAGGTCGACCGACGAAATTCCCCCAAATCTGAGGAGATATTCTTGAATAACTTTTTTTGTGAAGGTCGGAGAGACTTGCAAGTAGGCTCTACCCCCACTAAATGGGGTTGCGCGCATCGATCAGTACCATCCTTGAGCTTCTCCGACTTTCGGAAGGGTTAGGGTTAGGGTTAGGGATGAAAGCACATAGGAGAAAGAGATATTCTTGAATAACTTTTTTTTTGAAGGTCGGAGAGACTTGCAAGTAGGCTCTACCCCCACTAAATGGGGTAGCGCGCATCGATCGGTACCATCCTTGAGCTTCTCCGACTTTCGGAAGGGTTAGGGTTAGGGTTAGGGATGAAAGCACATAGGAGAAAGAGATATTCTTGAATAACTTTTTTTGTGAAGGTCGGAGAGACTTGGAAAGTGGTTGCATCTGGACTAATTTGGGTCTTGCGGATCGATTGGTACCATCCCCGAGCTTGTACGACCTTCGGAAGAGGTCGACCGACGAAATTCCCCCAAATCTGAGGAGATATTCTTGAATAACTTTTTTTGTGAAGGTCGGAGAGACTTGCAAGTAGGCTCTACCCCCACTAAATGGGGTTGCGCGCATCGATCAGTACCATCCTTGAGCTTCTCCGACTTTCGGAAGGGTTAGGGTTAGGGTTAGGGATGAAAGCACATAGGAGAAAGAGATATTCTTGAATAACTTTTTTTTTGAAGGTCGGAGAGACTTGCAAGTAGGCTCTACCCCCACTAAATGGGGTAGCGCGCATCGATCGGTACCATCTTTGAGCTTCTCCGACTTTCGGAAGGGTTAGGGTTAGGGTTAGGGATGAAAGCACATAGGAGAAAGAGATATTCTTGAATAACTTTTTTTGTGAAGGTCGGAGAGACTTGCAAGTAGGCTCTACCCCCACTAAATGGGGTAGCGCGCATCGATCGGTACCATCCTTGAGCTTCTCCGACTTTCGGAAGGGTTAGGGTTAGGGTTAGGGATGAAAGCACATAGGAGAAAGAGATATTCTTGAATAACTTTTTTTGTGAAGGTCGGAGAGACTTGAAAGTAGGCTCTACCCCCACTAAATGGGGTAGCGCGCATCGATCGGTACCATCCTTGAGCTTCTCCGACTTTCGGAAGGGTTAGGGTTAGGGTTAGGGATGAAAGCACATAGGAGAAAGAGATATTCTTGAATAACTTTTTTTTTGAAGGTCGGAGAGACTTGCAAGTAGGCTCTACCCCCACTAAATGGGGTAGCGCGCATCGATCGGTACCATCCTTGAGCTTCTCCGACTTTCGGAAGGGTTAGGGTTAGGGATGAAAGCCATAGGAGAAAGAGATATTCTTGAATAACTTTTTTTGTGAAGGTCGGAGAGACTTGGAAAGTGGTTGCATCTGGACTAATTTGGGTCCTGCGGATCGATTGGTACCATCCCCGAGCTTGTACGACCTTCGGAAGAGGTCGACCGACGAAATTCCCCCAAATCTGAGGAGATATTCTTGAATAACTTTTTTTGTGAAGGTCGGAGAGACTTGCAAGTAGGCTCTACCCCCACTAAATGGGGTAGCCCGCATCGATCGGTACCATCCTTGAGCTTCTCCGACTTTCGGAAGGGTTAGGGTTAGGGATGAAAGCACATAGGAGAAAGAGATATTCTTGAATAACTTTTTTTGTGAAGGTCGGAGAGACTTGCAAGTAGGCTCTACCCCCACTAAATGGGGTAGCGCACATCGGTCGGTACCATCTTTGAGCTTCTCCGACTTTCGGAAGGGTTAGGGTTAGGGTTAGGGATGAAAGCACATAGGAGAAAGAGATATTCTTGAATAACTTTTTTTGTGAAGGTCGGAGAGACTTGGAAAGTGGTTGCATCTGGACTAATTTGGGTCCTGCGGATCGATTGGTACCATCCCCGAGCTTGTACGACCTTCGGAAGAGGTCGACCGACGAAATTCCCCCAAATCTGAGGAGATATTCTTGAATAACTTTTTTTGTGAAGGTCGGAGAGACTTGCAAGTAGGCTCTACCCCCACTAAATGGGGTAGCGCGCATCGATCGGTACCATCCTTGAGCTTCTCCGACTTTCGGAAGGGTTAGGGTTAGGGTTAGGGATGAAAGCACATAGGAGAAAGAGATATTCTTGAATAACTTTTTTTGTGAAGGTCGGAGAGACTTGGAAAGTGGTTGCATCTGGACTAATTTGGGTCTTGCGGATCGATTGGTACCATCCCCGAGCTTGTACGACCTTCGGAAGAGGTCGACCGACGAAATTCCCCCAAATCTGAGGAGATATTCTTGAATAACTTTTTTTGTGAAGGTCGGAGAGACTTGCAAGTAGGCTCTACCCCCACTAAATGGGGTTGCGCGCATCGATCAGTACCATCCTTGAGCTTCTCCGACTTTCGGAAGGGTTAGGGTTAGGGTTAGGGATGAAAGCACATAGGAGAAAGAGATATTCTTGAATAACTTTTTTTTTGAAGGTCGGAGAGACTTGCAAGTAGGCTCTACCCCCACTAAATGGGGTAGCGCGCATCGATCGGTACCATCCTTGAGCTTCTCCGACTTTCGGAAGGGTTAGGGTTAGGGTTAGGGATGAAAGCACATAGGAGAAAGAGATATTCTTGAATAACTTTTTTTGTGAAGGTCGGAGAGACTTGGAAAGTGGTTGCATCTGGACTAATTTGGGTCTTGCGGATCGATTGGTACCATCCCCGAGCTTGTACGACCTTCGGAAGAGGTCGACCGACGAAATTCCCCCAAATCTGAGGAGATATTCTTGAATAACTTTTTTTGTGAAGGTCGGAGAGACTTGCAAGTAGGCTCTACCCCCACTAAATGGGGTTGCGCGCATCGATCAGTACCATCCTTGAGCTTCTCCGACTTTCGGAAGGGTTAGGGTTAGGGTTAGGGATGAAAGCACATAGGAGAAAGAGATATTCTTGAATAACTTTTTTTTTGAAGGTCGGAGAGACTTGCAAGTAGGCTCTACCCCCACTAAATGGGGTAGCGCGCATCGATCGGTACCATCTTTGAGCTTCTCCGACTTTCGGAAGGGTTAGGGTTAGGGTTAGGGATGAAAGCACATAGGAGAAAGAGATATTCTTGAATAACTTTTTTTGTGAAGGTCGGAGAGACTTGCAAGTAGGCTCTACCCCCACTAAATGGGGTAGCGCGCATCGATCGGTACCATCCTTGAGCTTCTCCGACTTTCGGAAGGGTTAGGGTTAGGGTTAGGGATGAAAGCACATAGGAGAAAGAGATATTCTTGAATAACTTTTTTTGTGAAGGTCGGAGAGACTTGAAAGTAGGCTCTACCCCCACTAAATGGGGTAGCGCGCATCGATCGGTACCATCCTTGAGCTTCTCCGACTTTCGGAAGGGTTAGGGTTAGGGTTAGGGATGAAAGCACATAGGAGAAAGAGATATTCTTGAATAACTTTTTTTGTGAAGGTCGGAGAGACTTGGAAAGTGGTTGCATCTGGACTAATTTGGGTCCTGCGGATCGATTGGTACCATCCCCGAGCTTGTACGACCTTCGGAAGAGGTCGACCGACGAAATTCCCCCAAATCTGAGGAGATATTCTTGAATAACTTTTTTTGTGAAGGTCGGAGAGACTTGCAAGTAGGCTCTACCCCCACTAAATGGGGTAGCGCGCATCGATCGGTACCATCCTTGAGCTTCTCCGACTTTCTGAAGGGTTAGGGTTAGGGATGAAAGCACATAGGAGAAAGAGATATTCTTGAATAACTTTTTTTGTGAAGGTCGGAGAGACTTGGAAAGTGGTTGCATCTGGACTAATTTGGGTCCTGCGGATCGATTGGTACCATCCCCGAGCTTGTACGACCTTCGGAAGAGGTCGACCGACGAAATTCCCCCAAATCTGAGGAGATATTCTTGAATAACTTTTTTTGTGAAGGTCGGAGAGACTTGCAAGTAGGCTCTACCCCCACTAAATGGGGTTGCGCGCATCGATCGGTACCATCCTTGAGCTTCTCCGACTTTCGGAAGGGTTAGGGTTAGGGTTAGGGATGAAAGCACATAGGAGAAAGAGATATTCTTGAATAACTTTTTTTGTGAAGGTCGGAGAGACTTGCAAGTAGGCTTTACCCCCACTAAATGGGGTAGCGCGCATCGATCGGTACCATCCTTGAGCTTCTCCGACTTTCGGAAGGGTTAGGGTTAGGGTTAGGGATGAAAGCACATAGGAGAAAGAGATATTCTTGAATAACTTTTTTTGTGAAGGTCGGAGAGACTTGGAAAGTGGTTGCATCTGGACTAATTTGGGTCCTGCGGATCGATTGGTACCATCCCCGAGCTTGTACGACCTTCGGAAGAGGTCGACCGACGAAATTCCCCCAAATCTGAGGAGATATTCTTGAATAACTTTTTTTGTGAAGGTCGGAGAGACTTGCAAGTAGGCTCTACCCCCACTAAATGGGGTAGCGCGCATCGATCGGTACCATCCTTGAGCTTCTCCGACTTTCGGAAGGGTTAGGGTTAGGGATGAAAGCACATAGGAGAAAGAGATATTCTTGAATAACTTTTTTTGTGAAGGTCGGAGAGACTTGCAAGTAGGCTTTACCCCCACTAAATGGGGTAGCGCGCATCGATCGGTACCATCCTTGAGCTTCTCCGACTTTCGGAAGGGTTAGGGTTAGGGTTAGGGATGAAAGCACATAGGAGAAAGAGATATTCTTGAATAACTTTTTTTGTGAAGGTCGGAGAGACTTGGAAAGTGGTTGCATCTGGACTAATTTGGGTCCTGCGGATCGATTGGTACCATCCTTGAGCTTGTACGACCTTCGGAAGAGGTCGACCGACGAAATTCCCCCAAATCTGAGGAGATATTCTTGAATAACTTTTTTTGTGAAGGTCGGAGAGACTTGCAAGTAGGCTCTACCCCCACTAAATGGGGTTGCGCGCATCGATCGGTACCATCCTTGAGCTTCTCCGACTTTCGGAAGGGTTAGGGTTAGGGTTAGGGATGAAAGCACATAGGAGAAAGAGATATTCTTGAATAACTTTTTTTGTGAAGGTCGGAGAGACTTGCAAGTAGGCTCTACCCCCACTAAATGGGGTAGCGCGCATCGATCGGTACCATCCTTGAGCTTCTCCGACTTTCGGAAGGGTTAGGGTTAGGGTTAGGGATGAAAGCACATAGGAGAAAGAGATATTCTTGAATAACTTTTTTTGTGAAGGTCGGAGAGACTTGGAAAGTGGTTGCATCTGGACTAATTTGGGTCCTGCGGATCGATTGGTACCATCCCCGAGCTTGTACGACCTTCGGAAGAGGTCGACCGACGAAATTCCCCCAAATCTGAGGAGATATTCTTGAATAACTTTTTTTGTGAAGGTCGGAGAGACTTGCAAGTAGGCTCTACCCCCACTAAATGGGGTTGCGCGCATCGATCAGTACCATCCTTGAGCTTCTCCGACTTTCGGAAGGGTTAGGGTTAGGGTTAGGGATGAAAGCACATAGGAGAAAGAGATATTCTTGAATAACTTTTTTTGTGAAGGTCGGAGAGACTTGCAAGTAGGCTCTACCCCCACTAAATGGGGTAGCGCGCATCGATCGGTACCATCCTTGAGCTTCTCCGACTTTCGGAAGGGTTAGGGTTAGGGTTAGGGATGAAAGCACATAGGAGAAAGAGATATTCTTGAATAACTTTTTTTTGAAGGTCGGAGAGACTTGGAAAGTGGTTGCATCTGGACTAATTTGGGTCCTGCGGATCGATTGGTACCATCCCCGAGCTTGTACGACCTTCGGAAGAGGTCGACCGACGAAATTCCCCCAAATCTGAGGAGATATTCTTGAATAACTTTTTTTGTGAAGGTCGGAGAGACTTGCAAGTAGGCTCTACCCCCACTAAATGGGGTTGCGCGCATCGATCGGTACCATCCTTGAGCTTCTCCGACTTTCGGAAGGGTTAGGGTTAGGGTTAGGGATGAAAGCACATAGGAGAAAGAGATATTCTTGAATAACTTTTTTTGTGAAGGTCGGAGAGACTTGCAAGTAGGCTCTACCCCCACTAAATGGGGTAGCGCGCATCGATCGGTACCATCCTTGAGCTTCTCCGACTTTCGGAAGGGTTAGGGTTAGGGTTAGGGATGAAAGCACATAGGAGAAAGAGATATTCTTGAATAACTTTTTTTGTGAAGGTCGGAGAGACTTGGAAAGTGGTTGCATCTGGACTAATTTGGGTCCTGCGGATCGATTGGTACCATCCCCGAGCTTGTACGACCTTCGGAAGAGGTCGACCGACGAAATTCCCCCAAATCTGAGGAGATATTCTTGAATAACTTTTTTTGTGAAGGTCGGAGAGACTTGCAAGTAGGCTCTACCCCCACTAAATGGGGTTGCGCGCATCGATCGGTACCATCCTTGAGCTTCTCCGACTTTCGGAAGGGTTAGGGTTAGGGTTAGGGATGAAAGCACATAGGAGAAAGAGATATTCTTGAATAACTTTTTTTGTGAAGGTCGGAGAGACTTGCAAGTAGGCTCTACCCCCACTAAATGGGGTAGCGCGCATCGATCGGTACCATCCTTGAGCTTCTCCGACTTTCGGAAGGGTTAGGGTTAGGGTTAGGGATGAAAGCACATAGGAGAAAGAGATATTCTTGAATAACTTTTTTTGTGAAGGTCGGAGAGACTTGAAAAGTGGTTGCATCTGGACTAATTTGGGTCCTGCGGATCGATTGGTACCATCCCCGAGCTTGTACGACCTTCGGAAGAGGTCGACCGACGAAATTCCCCCAAATCTGAGGAGATATTCTTGAATAACTTTTTTTGTGAAGGTCGGAGAGACTTGCAAGTAGGCTCTACCCCCACTAAATGGGGTAGCGCGCATCGATCGGTACCATCCTTGAGCTTCTCCGACTTTCGGAAGGGTTAGGGTTAGGGTTAGGGATGAAAGCACATAGGAGAAAGAGATATTCTTGAATAACTTTTTTTGTGAAGGTCGGAGAGACTTGCAAGTAGGCTCTACCCCCACTAAATGGGGTAGCGCGCATCGATCGGTACCATCCTTGAGCTTCTCCGACTTTCGGAAGGGTTAGTGTTAGGGTTAGGGATGAAAGCACATAGGAGAAAGAGATATTCTTGAATAACTTTTTTTGTGAAGGTCGGAGAGACTTGGAAAGTGGTTGCATCTGGACTAATTTGGGTCCTGCGGATCGATTGGTACCATCCCCGAGCTTGTACGACCTTCGGAAGAGGTCGACCGACGAAATTCCCCCAAATCTGAGGAGATATTCTTGAATAACTTTTTTTGTGAAGGTCGGAGAGACTTGCAAGTAGGCTCTACCCCCACTAAATAGGGTTGCGCGCATCGATCGGTACCATTCTTGAGCTTCTCCGACTTTCGGAAGGGTTAGGGTTAGGGTTAGGGATGAAAGCACATAGGAGAAAGAGATATTCTTGAATAACTTTTTTTGTGAAGGTCGGAGAGACTTGCAAGTAGGCTCTACCCCCACTAAATGGGGTAGCGCGCATCGATCGGTACCATCCTTGAGCTTCTCCGACTTTCGGAAGGGTTAGGGTTAGGGTTAGGGATGAAAGCACATAGGAGAAAGAGATATTCTTGAATAACTTTTTTTGTGAAGGTCGGAGAGACTTGAAAAGTGGTTGCATCTGGACTAATTTGGGTCCTGCGGATCGATTGGTACCATCCCCGAGCTTGTACGACCTTCGGAAGAGGTCGACCGACGAAATTCCCCCAAATCTGAGGAGATATTCTTGAATAACTTTTTTTGTGAAGGTCGGAGAGACTTGCAAGTAGGCTCTACCCCCACTAAATGGGGTTGCGCGCATCGATCAGTACCATCCTTGAGCTTCTCCGACTTTCGGAAGGGTTAGGGTTAGGGTTAGGGATGAAAGCACATAGGAGAAAGAGATATTCTTGAATAACTTTTTTTGTGAAGGTCGGAGAGACTTGGAAAGTGGTTGCATCTGGACTAATTTGGGTCCTGCAGATCGATTGGTACCATCCCCGAGCTTGTACGACCTTCGGAAGAGGTCGACCGACGAAATTCCCCCAAATCTGAGGAGATATTCTTGAATAACTTTTTTTGTGAAGGTCGGAGAGACTTGCAAGTAGGCTCTACCCCCACTAAATGGGGTTGCGCGCATCGATCAGTACCATCCTTGAGCTTCTCCGACTTTCGGAAGGGTTAGGGTTAGGGTTAGGGATGAAAGCACATAGGAGAAAGAGATATTCTTGAATAACTTTTTTTGTGAAGGTCGGAGAGACTTGCAAGTAGGCTCTACCCCCACTAAATGGGGTAGCGCGCATCGATCGGTACCATCCTTGAGCTTCTCCGACTTTCGGAAGGGTTAGGGTTAGGGTTAGGGATGAAAGCACATAGGAGAAAGAGATATTCTTGAATAACTTTTTTTGTGAAGGTCGGAGAGACTTGCAAGTAGGCTCTACCCCCACTAAATGGGGTAGCGCGCATCGATCGGTACCATCCTTGAGCTTCTCCGACTTTCGGAAGGGTTAGGGTTAGGGATGAAAGCACATAGGAGAAAGAGATATTCTTGAATAACTTTTTTTGTGAAGGTCGGAGAGACTTGCAAGTAGGCTCTACCCCCACTAAATGGGGTAGCGCGCATCGATCGGTACCATCCTTGAGCTTCTCCGACTTTCGGAAGGGTTAGGGTTAGGGTTAGGGATGAAAGCACATAGGAGAAAGAGATATTCTTGAATAACTTTTTTTGTGAAGGTCGGAGAGACTTGGAAAGTGGTTGCATCTGGACTAATTTGGGTCCTGCGGATCGATCGGTACCATCCTTGAGCTTCTCCGACTTTCGGAAGGGTTAGTGTTAGGGTTAGGGATGAAAGCACATAGGAGAAAGAGATATTCTTGAATAACTTTTTTTGTGAAGGTCGGAGAGACTTGGAAAGTGGTTGCATCTGGACTAATTTGGGTCCTGCGGATCGATTGGTACCATCCCCGAGCTTGTACGACCTTCGGAAGAGGTCGACCGACGAAATTCCCCCAAATCTGAGGAGATATTCTTGAATAACTTTTTTTGTGAAGGTCGGAGAGACTTGCAAGTAGGCTCTACCCCCACTAAATGGGGTTGCGCGCATCGATCGGTACCATTCTTGAGCTTCTCCGACTTTCGGAAGGGTTAGGGTTAGGGTTAGGGATGAAAGCACATAGGAGAAAGAGATATTCTTGAATAACTTTTTTTGTGAAGGTCGGAGAGACTTGCAAGTAGGCTCTACCCCCACTAAATGGGGTAGCGCGCATCGATCGGTACCATCCTTGAGCTTCTCCGACTTTCGGAAGGGTTAGGGTTAGGGTTAGGGATGAAAGCACATAGGAGAAAGAGATATTCTTGAATAACTTTTTTTGTGAAGGTCGGAGAGACTTGAAAAGTGGTTGCATCTGGACTAATTTGGGTCCTGCGGATCGATTGGTACCATCCCCGAGCTTGTACGACCTTCGGAAGAGGTCGACCGACGAAATTCCCCCAAATCTGAGGAGATATTCTTGAATAACTTTTTTTGTGAAGGTCGGAGAGACTTGCAAGTAGGCTCTACCCCCACTAAATGGGGTTGCGCGCATCGATCAGTACCATCCTTGAGCTTCTCCGACTTTCGGAAGGGTTAGGGTTAGGGTTAGGGATGAAAGCACATAGGAGAAAGAGATATTCTTGAATAACTTTTTTTGTGAAGGTCGGAGAGACTTGGAAAGTGGTTGCATCTGGACTAATTTGGGTCCTGCGGATCGATTGGTACCATCCCCGAGCTTGTACGACCTTCGGAAGAGGTCGACCGACGAAATTCCCCCAAATCTGAGGAGATATTCTTGAATAACTTTTTTTGTGAAGGTCGGAGAGACTTGCAAGTAGGCTCTACCCCCACTAAATGGGGTTGCGCGCATCGATCAGTACCATCCTTGAGCTTCTCCGACTTTCGGAAGGGTTAGGGTTAGGGATGAAAGCACATAGGAGAAAGAGATATTCTTGAATAACTTTTTTTGTGAAGGTCGGAGAGACTTGCAAGTAGGCTCTACCCCCACTAAATGGGGTAGCGCGCATCGATCGGTACCATCCTTGAGCTTCTCCGACTTTCGGAAGGGTTAGGGTTAGGGTTAGGGATGAAAGCACATAGGAGAAAGAGATATTCTTGAATAACTTTTTTTGTGAAGGTCGGAGAGACTTGCAAGTAGGCTCTACCCCCACTAAATGGGGTAGCGCGCATCGATCGGTACCATCCTTGAGCTTCTCCGACTTTCGGAAGGGTTAGGGTTAGGGATGAAAGCACATAGGAGAAAGAGATATTCTTGAATAACTTTTTTTGTGAAGGTCGGAGAGACTTGCAAGTAGGCTCTACCCCCACTAAATGGGGTAGCGCGCATCGATCGGTACCATCCTTGAGCTTCTCCGACTTTCGGAAGGGTTAGGGTTAGGGTTAGGGATGAAAGCACATAGGAGAAAGAGATATTCTTGAATAACTTTTTTTGTGAAGGTCGGAGAGACTTGGAAAGTGGTTGCATCTGGACTAATTTGGGTCCTGCGGATCGATTGGTACCATCCCCGAGCTTGTACGACCTTCGGAAGAGGTCGACCGACGAAATTCCCCCAAATCTGAGGAGATATTCTTGAATAACTTTTTTTGTGAAGGTCGGAGAGACTTGCAAGTAGGCTCTACCCCCACTAAATGGGGTAGCGCGCATCGATCGGTACCATCCTTGAGCTTCTCCGACTTTCGGAAGGGTTAGGGTTAGGGTTAGGGATGAAAGCACATAGGAGAAAGAGATATTCTTGAATAACTTTTTTTTGAAGGTCGGAGAGACTTGGAAAGTGGTTGCATCTGGACTAATTTGGGTCCTGCGGATCGATTGGTACCATCCCCGAGCTTGTACGACCTTCGGAAGAGGTCGACCGACGAAATTCCCCCAAATCTGAGGAGATATTCTTGAATAACTTTTTTTGTGAAGGTCGGAGAGACTTGCAAGTAGGCTCTACCCCCACTAAATGGGGTTGCGCGCATCGATCGGTACCATCCTTGAGCTTCTCCGACTTTCGGAAGGGTTAGGGTTAGGGTTAGGGATGAAAGCACATAGGAGAAAGAGATATTCTTGAATAACTTTTTTTGTGAAGGTCGGAGAGACTTGCAAGTAGGCTCTACCCCCACTAAATGGGGTAGCGCGCATCGATCGGTACCATCCTTGAGCTTCTCCGACTTTCGGAAGGGTTAGGGTTAGGGTTAGGGATGAAAGCACATAGGAGAAAGAGATATTCTTGAATAACTTTTTTTGTGAAGGTCGGAGAGACTTGAAAAGTGGTTGCATCTGGACTAATTTGGGTCCTGCGGATCGATTGGTACCATCCCCGAGCTTGTACGACCTTCGGAAGAGGTCGACCGACGAAATTCCCCCAAATCTGAGGAGATATTCTTGAATAACTTTTTTTGTGAAGGTCGGAGAGACTTGCAAGTAGGCTCTACCCCCACTAAATGGGGTAGCGCGCATCGATCGGTACCATCCTTGAGCTTCTCCGACTTTCGGAAGGGTTAGGGTTAGGGTTAGGGATGAAAGCACATAGGAGAAAGAGATATTCTTGAATAACTTTTTTTGTGAAGGTCGGAGAGACTTGCAAGTAGGCTCTACCCCCACTAAATGGGGTAGCGCGCATCGATCGGTACCATCCTTGAGCTTCTCCGACTTTCGGAAGGGTTAGTGTTAGGGTTAGGGATGAAAGCACATAGGAGAAAGAGATATTCTTGAATAACTTTTTTTGTGAAGGTCGGAGAGACTTGGAAAGTGGTTGCATCTGGACTAATTTGGGTCCTGCGGATCGATTGGTACCATCCCCGAGCTTGTACGACCTTCGGAAGAGGTCGACCGACGAAATTCCCCCAAATCTGAGGAGATATTCTTGAATAACTTTTTTTGTGAAGGTCGGAGAGACTTGCAAGTAGGCTCTACCCCCACTAAATGGGGTTGCGCGCATCGATCGGTACCATTCTTGAGCTTCTCCGACTTTCGGAAGGGTTAGGGTTAGGGTTAGGGATGAAAGCACATAGGAGAAAGAGATATTCTTGAATAACTTTTTTTGTGAAGGTCGGAGAGACTTGCAAGTAGGCTCTACCCCCACTAAATGGGGTAGCGCGCATCGATCGGTACCATCCTTGAGCTTCTCCGACTTTCGGAAGGGTTAGGGTTAGGGATGAAAGCACATAGGAGAAAGAGATATTCTTGAATAACTTTTTTTGTGAAGGTCGGAGAGACTTGAAAAGTGGTTGCATCTGGACTAATTTGGGTCCTGCGGATCGATTGGTACCATCCCCGAGCTTGTACGACCTTCGGAAGAGGTCGACCGACGAAATTCCCCCAAATCTGAGGAGATATTCTTGAATAACTTTTTTTGTGAAGGTCGGAGAGACTTGCAAGTAGGCTCTACCCCCACTAAATGGGGTTGCGCGCATCGATCAGTACCATCCTTGAGCTTCTCCGACTTTCGGAAGGGTTAGGGTTAGGGTTAGGGATGAAAGCACATAGGAGAAAGAGATATTCTTGAATAACTTTTTTTGTGAAGGTCGGAGAGACTTGGAAAGTGGTTGCATCTGGACTAATTTGGGTCCTGCGGATCGATTGGTACCATCCCCGAGCTTGTACGACCTTCGGAAGAGGTCGACCGACGAAATTCCCCCAAATCTGAGGAGATATTCTTGAATAACTTTTTTTGTGAAGGTCGGAGAGACTTGCAAGTAGGCTCTACCCCCACTAAATGGGGTTGCGCGCATCGATCAGTACCATCCTTGAGCTTCTCCGACTTTCGGAAGGGTTAGGGTTAGGGTTAGGGATGAAAGCACATAGGAGAAAGAGATATTCTTGAATAACTTTTTTTGTGAAGGTCGGAGAGACTTGCAAGTAGGCTCTACCCCCACTAAATGGGGTAGCGCGCATCGATCGGTACCATCCTTGAGCTTCTCCGACTTTCGGAAGGGTTAGGGTTAGGGTTAGGGATGAAAGCACATAGGAGAAAGAGATATTCTTGAATAACTTTTTTTGTGAAGGTCGGAGAGACTTGCAAGTAGGCTCTACCCCCACTAAATGGGGTAGCGCGCATCGATCGGTACCATCCTTGAGCTTCTCCGACTTTCGGAAGGGTTAGGGTTAGGGATGAAAGCACATAGGAGAAAGAGATATTCTTGAATAACTTTTTTTGTGAAGGTCGGAGAGACTTGCAAGTAGGCTCTACCCCCACTAAATGGGGTAGCGCGCATCGATCAGTACCATCCTTGAGCTTCTCCGACTTTCGGAAGGGTTAGGGTTAGGGTTAGGGATGAAAGCACATAGGAGAAAGAGATATTCTTGAATAACGTTTTTTGTGAAGGTCGGAGAGACTTGGAAAGTGGTTGCATCTGGACTAATTTGGGTCCTGCGGATCGATTGGTACCATCCCCGAGCTTGTACGACCTTCGGAAGAGGTCGACCGACGAAATTCCCCCAAATCTGAGGAGATATTCTTGAATAACTTTTTTTGTGAAGGTCGGAGAGACTTGCAAGTAGGCTCTACCCCCACTAAATGGGGTTGCGCGCATCGATCGGTACCATCCTTGAGCTTCTCCGACTTTCGGAAGGGTTAGGGTTAGGGTTAGGGATGAAAGCACATAGGAGAAAGAGATATTCTTGAATAACTTTTTTTGTGAAGGTCGGAGAGACTTGCAAGTAGGCTCTACCCCCACTAAATGGGGTAGCTCGCATCGATCGGTACCATCCTTGAGCTTCTCCGACTTTCGGAAGGGTTAGGGTTAGGGTTAGGGATGAAAGCACATAGGAGAAAGAGATATTCTTGAATAACTTTTTTTGTGAAGGTCGGAGAGACTTGGAAAGTGGTTGCATCTGGACTAATTTGGGTCCTGCAGATCGATTGGTACCATCCCCGAGCTTGTACGACCTTCGGAAGAGGTCGACCGACGAAATTCCCCCAAATCTGAGGAGATATTCTTGAATAACTTTTTTTGTGAAGGTCGGAGAGACTTGCAAGTAGGCTCTACCCCCACTAAATGGGGTTGCGCGCATCGATCAGTACCATCCTTGAGCTTCTCCGACTTTCGGAAGGGTTAGGGTTAGGGTTAGGGATGAAAGCACATAGGAGAAAGAGATATTCTTGAATAACTTTTTTTGTGAAGGTCGGAGAGACTTGGAAAGTGGTTGCATCTGGACTAATTTGGGTCCTGCGGATCGATTGGTACCATCCCCGAGCTTGTACGACCTTCGGAAGAGGTCGACCGACGAAATTCCCCCAAATCTGAGGAGATATTCTTGAATAACTTTTTTTGTGAAGGTCGGAGAGACTTGCAAGTAGGCTCTACCCCCACTAAATGGGGTTGCGCGCATCGATCAGTACCATCCTTGAGCTTCTCCGACTTTCGGAAGGGTTAGGGTTAGGGTTAGGGATGAAAGCACATAGGAGAAAGAGATATTCTTGAATAACTTTTTTTGTGAAGGTCGGAGAGACTTGCAAGTAGGCTCTACCCCCACTAAATGGGGTAGCGCGCATCGATCGGTACCATCCTTGAGCTTCTCCGACTTTCGGAAGGGTTAGGGTTAGGGATGAAAGCACATAGGAGAAAGAGATATTCTTGAATAACTTTTTTTGTGAAGGTCGGAGAGACTTGCAAGTAGGCTCTACCCCACTAAATGGGGTAGCGCGCATCGATCGGTACCATCCTTGAGCTTCTCCGACTTTCGGAAGGGTTAGGGTTAGGGTTAGGGATGAAAGCACATAGGAGAAAGAGATATTCTTGAATAACTTTTTTTGTGAAGGTCGGAGAGACTTGCAAGTAGGCTCTACCCCCACTAAATGGGGTAGCGCGCATCGATCGGTACCATCCTTGAGCTTCTCCGACTTTCGGAAGGGTTAGGGTTAGGGTTAGGGATGAAAGCACATAGGAGAAAGAGATATTCTTGAATAACTTTTTTTGTGAAGGTCGGAGAGACTTGGAAAGTGGTTGCATCTGGACTAATTTGGGTCCTGCAGATCGATTGGTACCATCCCCGAGCTTGTACGACCTTCGGAAGAGGTCGACCGACGAAATTCCCCCAAATCTGAGGAGATATTCTTGAATAACTTTTTTTGTGAAGGTCGGATAGACTTGCAAGTAGGCTCTACCCCCACTAAATGGGGTTGCGCGCATCGATCAGTACCATCCTTGAGCTTCTCCGACTTTCGGAAGGGTTAGGGTTAGGGTTAGGGATGAAAGCACATAGGAGAAAGAGATATTCTTGAATAACTTTTTTTGTGAAGGTCGGAGAGACTTGGAAAGTGGTTGCATCTGGACTAATTTGGGTCCTGCGGATCGATTGGTACCATCCCCGAGCTTGTACGACCTTCGGAAGAGGTCGACCGACGAAATTCCCCCAAATCTGAGGAGATATTCTTGAATAACTTTTTTTGTGAAGGTCGGAGAGACTTGCAAGTAGGCTCTACCCCCACTAAATGGGGTTGCGCGCATCGATCAGTACCATCCTTGAGCTTTTCCGACTTTCGGAAGGGTTAGGGTTAGGGTTAGGGATGAAAGCACATAGGAGAAAGAGATATTCTTGAATAACTTTTTTTGTGAAGGTCGGAGAGACTTGCAAGTAGGCTCTACCCCCACTAAATGGGGTAGCGCGCATCGATCGGTACCATCCTTGAGCTTCTCCGACTTTCGGAAGGGTTAGGGTTAGGGTTAGGGATGAAAGCACATAGGAGAAAGAGATATTCTTGAATAACTTTTTTTGTGAAGGTCGGAGAGACTTGCAAGTAGGCTCTACCCCCACTAAATGGGGTAGCGAGCATCGATCGGTACCATCCTTGAGCTTCTCCGACTTTCGGAAGGGTTAGGGTTAGGGTTAGGGATGAAAGCACATAGGAGAAAGAGATATTCTTGAATAACTTTTTTTGTGAAGGTCGGAGAGACTTGGAAAGTGGTTGCATCTGGACTAATTTGGGTCCTGCGGATCGATTGGTACCATCCCCGAGCTTGTACGACCTTCGGAAGAGGTCGACCGACGAAATTCCCCCAAATCTGAGGAGATATTCTTGAATAACTTTTTTTGTGAAGGTCGGAGAGACTTGCAAGTAGGCTCTACCCCCACTAAATGGGGTTGCGCGCATCGATCGGTACCATCCTTGAGCTTCTCCGACTTTCGGAAGGGTTAGGGTTAGGGTTAGGGATGAAAGCACATAGGAGAAAGAGATATTCTTGAATAACTTTTTTTGTGAAGGTCGGAGAGACTTGCAAGTAGGCTCTACCCCCACTAAATGGGGTAGCGCGCATCGATCGGTACCATCCTTGAGCTTCTCCGACTTTCGGAAGGGTTAGGGTTAGGGTTAGGGATGAAAGCACATAGGAGAAAGAGATATTCTTGAATAACTTTTTTTGTGAAGGTCGGAGAGACTTGGAAAGTGGTTGCATCTGGACTAATTTGGGTCCTGCGGATCGATTGGTACCATCCCCGAGCTTGTACGACCTTCGGAAGAGGTCGACCGACGAAATTCCCCCAAATCTGAGGAGATATTCTTGAATAACTTTTTTTGTGAAGGTCGGAGAGACTTGCAAGTAGGCTCTACCCCCACTAAATGGGGTTGCGCGCATCGATCAGTACCATCCTTGAGCTTCTCCGACTTTCGGAAGGGTTAGGGTTAGGGTTAGGGATGAAAGCACATAGGAGAAAGAGATATTCTTGAATAACTTTTTTTGTGAAGGTCGGAGAGACTTGCAAGTAGGCTCTACCCCCACTAAATGGGGTAGCGCGCATCGATCGGTACCATCCTTGAGCTTCTCCGACTTTCGGAAGGGTTAGGGTTAGGGTTAGGGATGAAAGCACATAGGAGAAAGAGATATTCTTGAATAACTTTTTTTTGAAGGTCGGAGAGACTTGGAAAGTGGTTGCATCTGGACTAATTTGGGTCCTGCGGATCGATTGGTACCATCCCCGAGCTTGTACGACCTTCGGAAGAGGTCGACCGACGAAATTCCCCCAAATCTGAGGAGATATTCTTGAATAACTTTTTTTGTGAAGGTCGGAGAGACTTGCAAGTAGGCTCTACCCCCACTAAATGGGGTTGCGCGCATCGATCGGTACCATCCTTGAGCTTCTCCGACTTTCGGAAGGGTTAGGGTTAGGGTTAGGGATGAAAGCACATAGGAGAAAGAGATATTCTTGAATAACTTTTTTTGTGAAGGTCGGAGAGACTTGCAAGTAGGCTCTACCCCCACTAAATGGGGTAGCGCGCATCGATCGGTACTATCCTTGAGCTTCTCCGACTTTCGGAAGGGTTAGGGTTAGGGTTAGGGATGAAAGCACATAGGAGAAAGAGATATTCTTGAATAACTTTTTTTGTGAAGGTCGGAGAGACTTGGAAAGTGGTTGCATCTGGACTAATTTGGGTCCTGCGGATCGATTGGTACCATCCCCGAGCTTGTACGACCTTCGGAAGAGGTCGACCGACGAAATTCCCCCAAATCTGAGGAGATATTCTTGAATAACTTTTTTTGTGAAGGTCGGAGAGACTTGCAAGTAGGCTCTACCCCCACTAAATGGGGTTGCGCGCATCGATCAGTACCATCTTTGAGCTTCTCCGACTTTCGGAAGGGTTAGGGTTAGGGTTAGGGATGAAAGCACATAGGAGAAAGAGATATTCTTGAATAACTTTTTTTGTGAAGGTCGGAGAGACTTGCAAGTAGGCTCTACCCCCACTAAATGGGGTAGCGCGCATCGATCGGTACCATCCTTGAGCTTCTCCGACTTTCGGAAGGGTTAGGGTTAGGGTTAGGGATGAAAGCACATAGGAGAAAGAGATATTCTTGAATAACTTTTTTTTGAAGGTCGGAGAGACTTGGAAAGTGGTTGCATCTGGACTAATTTGGGTCCTGCGGATCGATTGGTACCATCCCCGAGCTTGTACGACCTTCGGAAGAGGTCGACCGACGAAATTCCCCCAAATCTGAGGAGATATTCTTGAATAACTTTTTTTGTGAAGGTCGGAGAGACTTGCAAGTAGGCTCTACCCCCACTAAATGGGGTTGCGCGCATCGATCGGTACCATCCTTGAGCTTCTCCGACTTTCGGAAGGGTTAGGGTTAGGGTTAGGGATGAAAGCACATAGGAGAAAGAGATATTCTTGAATAACTTTTTTTGTGAAGGTCGGAAAGACTTGCAAGTAGGCTCTACCCCCACTAAATGGGGTAGCGCGCATCGATCGGTACCATCCTTGAGCTTCTCCGACTTTCGGAAGGGTTAGGGTTAGGGTTAGGGATGAAAGCACATAGGAGAAAGAGATATTCTTGAATAACTTTTTTTGTGAAGGTCGGAGAGACTTGAAAAGTGGTTGCATCTGGACTAATTTGGGTCCTGCGGATCGATTGGTACCATCCCCGAGCTTGTACGACCTTCGGAAGAGGTCGACCGACGAAATTCCCCCAAATCTGAGGAGATATTCTTGAATAACTTTTTTTGTGAAGGTCGGAGAGACTTGCAAGTAGGCTCTACCCCCACTAAATGGGGTAGCGCGCATCGATCGGTACCATCCTTGAGCTTCTCCGACTTTCGGAAGGGTTAGGGTTAGGGTTAGGGATGAAAGCACATAGGAGAAAGAGATATTCTTGAATAACTTTTTTTGTGAAGGTCGGAGAGACTTGCAAGTAGGCTCTACCCCCACTAAATGGGGTAGCGCGCATCGATCGGTACCATCCTTGAGCTTCTCCGACTTTCGGAAGGGTTAGGGTTAGGGATGAAAGCACATAGGAGAAAGAGATATTCTTGAATAACTTTTTTTGTGAAGGTCGGAGAGACTTGAAAAGTGGTTGCATCTGGACTAATTTGGGTCCTGCGGATCGATTGGTACCATCCCCGAGCTTGTACGACCTTCGGAAGAGGTCGACCGACGAAATTCCCCCAAATCTGAGGAGATATTCTTGAATAACTTTTTTTGTGAAGGTCGGAGAGACTTGCAAGTAGGCTCTACCCCCACTAAATGGGGTTGCGCGCATCGATCAGTACCATCCTTGAGCTTCTCCGACTTTCGGAAGGGTTAGGGTTAGGGTTAGGGATGAAAGCACATAGGAGAAAGAGATATTCTTGAATAACTTTTTTTGTGAAGGTCGGAGAGACTTGGAAAGTGGTTGCATCTGGACTAATTTGGGTCCTGCGGATCGATTGGTACCATCCCCGAGCTTGTACGACCTTCGGAAGAGGTCGACCGACGAAATTCCCCCAAATCTGAGGAGATATTCTTGAATAACTTTTTTTGTGAAGGTCGGAGAGACTTGCAAGTAGGCTCTACCCCCACTAAATGGGGTAGCGCGCATCGATCGGTACCATCCTTGAGCTTCTCCGACTTTCGGAAGGGTTAGGGTTAGGGTTAGGGATGAAAGCACATAGGAGAAAGAGATATTCTTGAATAACTTTTTTTGTGAAGGTCGGAGAGACTTGCAAGTAGGCTCTACCCCCACTAAATGGGGTAGCGCGCATCGATCGGTACCATCCTTGAGCTTCTCCGACTTTCGGAAGGGTTAGGGTTAGGGTTAGGGATGAAAGCACGTAGGAGAAAGAGATATTCTTGAATAACTTTTTTTGTGAAGGTCGGAGAGACTTGAAAAGTGGTTGCATCTGGACTAATTTGGGTCCTGCGGATCGATTGGTACCATCCCCGAGCTTGTACGACCTTCGGAAGAGGTCGACCGACGAAATTCCCCCAAATCTGAGGAGATATTCTTGAATAACTTTTTTTGTGAAGGTCGGAGAGACTTGCAAGTAGGCTCTACCCCCACTAAATGGGGTTGCGCGCATCGATCAGTACCATCCTTGAGCTTCTCCGACTTTCGGAAGGGTTAGGGTTAGGGTTAGGGATGAAAGCACATAGGAGAAAGAGATATTCTTGAATAACTTTTTTTGTGAAGGTCGGAGAGACTTGGAAAGTGGTTGCATCTGGACTAATTTGGGTCCTGCGGATCGATTGGTACCATCCCCGAGCTTGTACGACCTTCGGAAGAGGTCGACCGACGAAATTCCCCCAAATCTGAGGAGATATTCTTGAATAACTTTTTTTGTGAAGGTCGGAGAGACTTGCAAGTAGGCTCTACCCCCACTAAATGGGGTAGCGCGCATCGATCGGTACCATCCTTGAGCTTCTCCGACTTTCGGAAGGGTTAGGGTTAGGGTTAGGGATGAAAGCACATAGGAGAAAGAGATATTCTTGAATAACTTTTTTTGTGAAGGTCGGAGAGACTTGCAAGTAGGCTCTACCCCCACTAAATGGGGTAGCGCGCATCGATCGGTACCATCCTTGAGCTTCTCCGACTTTCGGAAGGGTTAGGGTTAGGGTTAGGGATGAAAGCACATAGGAGAAAGAGATATTCTTGAATAACTTTTTTTGTGAAGGTCGGAGAGACTTGCAAGTAGGCTCTACCCCCACTAAATGGGGTAGCGCGCATCGATCGGTACCATCCTTGAGCTTCTCCGACTTTCGGAAGGGTTAGGGTTAGGGATGAAAGCACATAGGAGAAAGAGATATTCTTGAATAACTTTTTTTGTGAAGGTCGGAGAGACTTGCAAGTAGGCTCTACCCCCACTAAATGGGGTTGCGCGCATCGATCGGTACCATCTTTGAGCTTCTCCGACTTTCGGAAGGGTTAGGGTTAGGGTTAGGGATGAAAGCACATAGGAGAAAGAGATATTCTTGAATAACTTTTTTTGTGAAGGTCGGAGAGACTTGCAAGTAGGCTCTACCCCCACTAAATGGGGTAGCGCGCATCGATCGGTACCATCCTTGAGCTTCTCCGACTTTCGGAAGGGTTAGGGTTAGGGTTAGGGATGAAAGCACATAGGAGAAAGAGATATTCTTGAATAACTTTTTTTGTGAAGGTCGGAGAGACTTGGAAAGTGGTTGCATCTGGACTAATTTGGGTCCTGCAGATCGATTGGTACCATCCCCGAGCTTGTACGACCTTCGGAAGAGGTCGACCGACGAAATTCCCCCAAATCTGAGGAGATATTCTTGAATAACTTTTTTTGTGAAGGTCGGAGAGACTTGCAAGTAGGCTCTACCCCCACTAAATGGGGTTGCGCGCATCGATCAGTACCATCCTTGAGCTTCTCCGACTTTCGGAAGGGTTAGGGTTAGGGTTAGGGATGAAAGCACATAGGAGAAAGAGATATTCTTGAATAACTTTTTTTGTGAAGGTCGGAGAGACTTGGAAAGTGGTTGCATCTGGACTAATTTGGGTCCTGCGGATCGATTGGTACCATCCCCGAGCTTGTACGACCTTCGGAAGAGGTCGACCGACGAAATTCCCCCAAATCTGAGGAGATATTCTTGAATAACTTTTTTTGTGAAGGTCGGAGAGACTTGCAAGTAGGCTCTACCCCCACTAAATGGGGTTGCGCGCATCGATCAGTACCATCCTTCAGCTTCTCCGACTTTCGGAAGGGTTAGGGTTAGGGTTAGGGATGAAAGCACATAGGAGAAAGAGATATTCTTGAATAACTTTTTTTGTGAAGGTCGGAGAGACTTGCAAGTAGGCTCTACCCCCACTAAATGGGGTAGCGCGCATCGATCGGTACCATCCTTGAGCTTCTCCGACTTTCGGAAGGGTTAGGGTTAGGGTTAGGGATGAAAGCACATAGGAGAAAGAGATATTCTTGAATAACTTTTTTTGTGAAGGTCGGAGAGACTTGCAAGTAGGCTCTACCCCCACTAAATGGGGTAGCGCGCATCGATCGGTACCATCCTTGAGCTTCTCCGACTTTCGGAAGGGTTAGGGTTAGGGTTAGGGATGAAAGCACATAGGAGAAAGAGATATTCTTGAATAACTTTTTTTGTGAAGGTCGGAGAGACTTGCAAGTAGGCTCTACCCCCACTAAATGGGGTAGCGCACATCGATCGGTACCATCTTTGAGCTTCTCCGACTTTCGGAAGGGTTAGGGTTAGGGTTAGGGATGAAAGCACATAGGAGAAAGAGATATTCTTGAATAACTTTTTTTGTGAAGGTCGGAGAGACTTGGAAAGTGGTTGCATCTGGACTAATTTGGGTCCTGCGGATCGATTGGTACCATCCCCGAGCTTGTACGACCTTCGGAAGAGGTCGACCGACGAAATTCCCCCAAATCTGAGGAGATATTCTTGAATAACTTTTTTTGTGAAGGTCGGAGAGACTTGCAAGTAGGCTCTACCCCCACTAAATGGGGTAGCGCGCATCGATCGGTACCATCCTTGAGCTTCTCCGACTTTCGGAAGGGTTAGGGTTAGGGTTAGGGATGAAAGCACATAGGAGAAAGAGATATTCTTGAATAACTTTTTTTGTGAAGGTCGGAGAGACTTGGAAAGTGGTTGCATCTGGACTAATTTGGGTCCTGCGGATCGATTGGTACCATCCCCGAGCTTGTACGACCTTCGGAAGAGGTCGACCGACGAAATTCCCCCAAATCTGAGGAGATATTCTTGAATAACTTTTTTTGTGAAGGTCGGAGAGACTTGCAAGTAGGCTCTACCCCCACTAAATGGGGTTGCGCGCATCGATCAGTACCATCTTTGAGCTTCTCCGACTTTCGGAAGGGTTAGGGTTAGGGTTAGGGATGAAAGCACATAGGAGAAAGAGATATTCTTGAATAACTTTTTTTGTGAAGGTCGGAGAGACTTGCAAGTAGGCTCTACCCCCACTAAATGGGGTAGCGCGCATCGATCTGTACCATCCTTGAGCTTCTCCGACTTTCGGAAGGGTTAGGGTTAGGGTTAGGGATGAAAGCACATAGGAGAAAGAGATATTCTTGAATAACTTTTTTTTGAAGGTCGGAGAGACTTGGAAAGTGGTTGCATCTGGACTAATTTGGGTCCTGCGGATCGATTGGTACCATCCCCGAGCTTGTACGACCTTCGGAAGAGGTCGACCGACGAAATTCCCCCAAATCTGAGGAGATATTCTTGAATAACTTTTTTTGTGAAGGTCGGAGAGACTTGCAAGTAGGCTCTACCCCCACTAAATGGGGTTGCGCGCATCGATCGGTACCATCCTTGAGCTTCTCCGACTTTCGGAAGGGTTAGGGTTAGGGTTAGGGATGAAAGCACATAGGAGAAAGAGATATTCTTGAATAACTTTTTTTGTGAAGGTCGGAGAGACTTGCAAGTAGGCTCTACCCCCACTAAATGGGGTAACGCGCATCGATCGGTACCATCCTTGAGCTTCTCCGACTTTCGGAAGGGTTAGGGTTAGGGTTAGGGATGAAAGCACATAGGAGAAAGAGATATTCTTGAATAACTTTTTTTGTGAAGGTCGGAGAGACTTGAAAAGTGGTTGCATCTGGACTAATTTGGGTCCTGCGGATCGATTGGTACCATCCCCGAGCTTGTACGACCTTCGGAAGAGGTCGACCGACGAAATTCCCCCAAATCTGAGGAGATATTCTTGAATAACTTTTTTTGTGAAGGTCGGAGAGACTTGCAAGTAGGCTCTACCCCCACTAAATGGGGTAGCGCGCATCGATCGGTACCATCCTTGAGCTTCTCCGACTTTCGGAAGGGTTAGGGTTAGGGTTAGGGATGAAAGCACATAGGAGAAAGAGATATTCTTGAATAACTTTTTTTGTGAAGGTCGGAGAGACTTGCAAGTAGGCTCTACCCCCACTAAATGGGGTAGCGCGCATCGATCGGTACCATCCTTGAGCTTCTCCGACTTTCGGAAGGGTTAGGGTTAGGGATGAAAGCACATAGGAGAAAGAGATATTCTTGAATAACTTTTTTTGTGAAGGTCGGAGAGACTTGAAAAGTGGTTGCATCTGGACTAATTTGGGTCCTGCGGATCGATTGGTACCATCCCCGAGCTTGTACGACCTTCGGAAGAGGTCGACCGACGAAATTCCCCCAAATCTGAGGAGATATTCTTGAATAACTTTTTTTGTGAAGGTCGGAGAGACTTGCAAGTAGGCTCTACCCCCACTAAATGGGGTTGCGCGCATCGATCAGTACCATCCTTGAGCTTCTCCGACTTTCGGAAGGGTTAGGGTTAGGGTTAGGGATGAAAGCACATAGGAGAAAGAGATATTCTTGAATAACTTTTTTTGTGAAGGTCGGAGAGACTTGGAAAGTGGTTGCATCTGGACTAATTTGGGTCCTGCGGATCGATTGGTACCATCCCCGAGCTTGTACGACCTTCGGAAGAGGTCGACCGACGAAATTCCCCCAAATCTGAGGAGATATTCTTGAATAACTTTTTTTGTGAAGGTCGGAGAGACTTGCAAGTAGGCTCTACCCCCACTAAATGGGGTAGCGCGCATCGATCGGTACCATCCTTGAGCTTCTCCGACTTTCGGAAGGGTTAGGGTTAGGGTTAGGGATGAAAGCACATAGGAGAAAGAGATATTCTTGAATAACTTTTTTTGTGAAGGTCGGAGAGACTTGCAAGTAGGCTCTACCCCCACTAAATGGGGTAGCGCGCATCGATCGGTACCATCCTTGAGCTTCTCCGACTTTCGGAAGGGTTAGGGTTAGGGTTAGGGATGAAAGCACGTAGGAGAAAGAGATATTCTTGAATAACTTTTTTTGTGAAGGTCGGAGAGACTTGAAAAGTGGTTGCATCTGGACTAATTTGGGTCCTGCGGATCGATTGGTACCATCCCCGAGCTTGTACGACCTTCGGAAGAGGTCGACCGACGAAATTCCCCCAAATCTGAGGAGATATTCTTGAATAACTTTTTTTGTGAAGGTCGGAGAGACTTGCAAGTAGGCTCTACCCCCACTAAATGGGGTTGCGCGCATCGATCAGTACCATCCTTGAGCTTCTCCGACTTTCGGAAGGGTTAGGGTTAGGGTTAGGGATGAAAGCACATAGGAGAAAGAGATATTCTTGAATAACTTTTTTTGTGAAGGTCGGAGAGACTTGGAAAGTGGTTGCATCTGGACTAATTTGGGTCCTGCGGATCGATTGGTACCATCCCCGAGCTTGTACGACCTTCGGAAGAGGTCGACCGACGAAATTCCCCCAAATCTGAGGAGATATTCTTGAATAACTTTTTTTGTGAAGGTCGGAGAGACTTGCAAGTAGGCTCTACCCCCACTAAATGGGGTAGCGCGCATCGATCGGTACCATCCTTGAGCTTCTCCGACTTTCGGAAGGGTTAGGGTTAGGGTTAGGGATGAAAGCACATAGGAGAAAGAGATATTCTTGAATAACTTTTTTTGTGAAGGTCGGAGAGACTTGCAAGTAGGCTCTACCCCCACTAAATGGGGTAGCGCGCATCGATCGGTACCATCCTTGAGCTTCTCCGACTTTCGGAAGGGTTAGGGTTAGGGTTAGGGATGAAAGCACATAGGAGAAAGAGATATTCTTGAATAACTTTTTTTGTGAAGGTCGGAGAGACTTGCAAGTAGGCTCTACCCCCACTAAATGGGGTAGCGCGCATCGATCGGTACCATCCTTGAGCTTCTCCGACTTTCGGAAGGGTTAGGGTTAGGGATGAAAGCACATAGGAGAAAGAGATATTCTTGAATAACTTTTTTTGTGAAGGTCGGAGAGACTTGCAAGTAGGCTCTACCCCCACTAAATGGGGTAGCGCGCATCGATCGGTACCATCCTTGAGCTTCTCCGACTTTCGGAAGGGTTAGGGTTAGGGTTAGGGATGAAAGCACATAGGAGAAAGAGATATTCTTGAATAACTTTTTTTGTGAAGGTCGGAGAGACTTGGAAAGTGGTTGCATCTGGACTAATTTGGGTCCTGCGGATCGATTGGTACCATCATCGAGCTTGTACGACCTTCGGAAGAGGTCGACCGACGAAATTCCCCCAAATCTGAGGAGATATTCTTGAATAACTTTTTTTGTGAAGGTCGGAGAGACTTGCAAGTAGGCTCTACCCCCACTAAATGGGGTTGCGCGCATCGATCGGTACCATCTTTGAGCTTCTCCGACTTTCGGAAGGGTTAGGGTTAGGGTTAGGGATGAAAGCACATAGGAGAAAGAGATATTCTTGAATAACTTTTTTTGTGAAGGTCGGAGAGACTTGCAAGTAGGCTCTACCCCCACTAAATGGGGTAGCGCGCATCGATCGGTACCATCCTTGAGCTTCTCCGACTTTCGGAAGGGTTAGGGTTAGGGTTAGGGATGAAAGCACATAGGAGAAAGAGATATTCTTGAATAACTTTTTTTGTGAAGGTCGGAGAGACTTGGAAAGTGGTTGCATCTGGACTAATTTGGGTCCTGCAGATCGATTGGTACCATCCCCGAGCTTGTACGACCTTCGGAAGAGGTCGACCGACGAAATTCCCCCAAATCTGAGGAGATATTCTTGAATAACTTTTTTTGTGAAGGTCGGAGAGACTTGCAAGTAGGCTCTACCCCCACTAAATGGGGTTGCGCGCATCGATCAGTACCATCCTTGAGCTTCTCCGACTTTCGGAAGGGTTAGGGTTAGGGTTAGGGATGAAAGCACATAGGAGAAAGAGATATTCTTGAATAACTTTTTTTGTGAAGGTCGGAGAGACTTGGAAAGTGGTTGCATCTGGACTAATTTGGGTCCTGCGGATCGATTGGTACCATCCCCGAGCTTGTACGACCTTCGGAAGAGGTCGACCGACGAAATTCCCCCAAATCTGAGGAGATATTCTTGAATAACTTTTTTTGTGAAGGTCGGAGAGACTTGCAAGTAGGCTCTACCCCCACTAAATGGGGTTGCGCGCATCGATCAGTACCATCCTTGAGCTTCTCCGACTTTCGGAAGGGTTAGGGTTAGGGTTAGGGATGAAAGCACATAGGAGAAAGAGATATTCTTGAATAACTTTTTTTGTGAAGGTCGGAGAGACTTGCAAGTAGGCTCTACCCCCACTAAATGGGGTAGCGCGCATCGATCGGTACCATCCTTGAGCTTCTCCGACTTTCGGAAGGGTTAGGGTTAGGGTTAGGGATGAAAGCACATAGGAGAAAGAGATATTCTTGAATAACTTTTTTTGTGAAGGTCGGAGAGACTTGCAAGTAGGCTCTACCCCCACTAAATGGGGTAGCGCGCATCGATCGGTACCATCCTTGAGCTTCTCCGACTTTCGGAAGGGTTAGGGTTAGGGTTAGGGATGAAAGCACATAGGAGAAAGAGATATTCTTGAATAACTTTTTTTGTGAAGGTCGGAGAGACTTGCAAGTAGGCTCTACCCCCACTAAATGGGGTAGCGCACATCGATCGGTACCATCTTTGAGCTTCTCCGACTTTCGGAAGGGTTAGGGTTAGGGTTAGGGATGAAAGCACATAGGAGAAAGAGATATTCTTGAATAACTTTTTTTGTGAAGGTCGGAGAGACTTGGAAAGTGGTTGCATCTGGACTAATTTGGGTCCTGCGGATCGATTGGTACCATCCCCGAGCTTGTACGACCTTCGGAAGAGGTCGACCGACGAAATTCCCCCAAATCTGAGGAGATATTCTTGAATAACTTTTTTTGTGAAGGTCGGAGAGACTTGCAAGTAGGCTCTACCCCCACTAAATGGGGTAGCGCGCATCGATCGGTACCATCCTTGAGCTTCTCCGACTTTCGGAAGGGTTAGGGTTAGGGTTAGGGATGAAAGCACATAGGAGAAAGAGATATTCTTGAATAACTTTTTTTGTGAAGGTCGGAGAGACTTGGAAAGTGGTTGCATCTGGACTAATTTGGGTCCTGCGGATCGATTGGTACCATCCCCGAGCTTGTACGACTTTCGGAAGAGGTCGACCGACGAAATTCCCCCAAATCTGAGGAGATATTCTTGAATAACTTTTTTTGTGAAGGTCGGAGAGACTTGCAAGTAGGCTCTACCCCCACTAAATGGGGTTGCGCGCATCGATCAGTACCATCCTTGAGCTTCTCCGACTTTCGGAAGGGTTAGGGTTAGGGTTAGGGATGAAAGCACATAGGAGAAAGAGATATTCTTGAATAACTTTTTTTTTGAAGGTCGGAGAGACTTGCAAGTAGGCTCTACCCCCACTAAATGGGGTAGCGCGCATCGATCGGTACCATCTTTGAGCTTCTCCGACTTTCGGAAGGGTTAGGGTTAGGGTTAGGGATGAAAGCACATAGGAGAAAGAGATATTCTTGAATAACTTTTTTTGTGAAGGTCGGAGAGACTTGCAAGTAGGCTCTACCCCCACTAAATGGGGTAGCACGCATCGATCGGTACCATCCTTGAGCTTCTCCGACTTTCGGAAGGGTTAGGGTTAGGGTTAGGGATGAAAGCACATAGGAGAAAGAAATATTCTTGAATAACTTTTTTTGTGAAGGTCGGAGAGACTTGGAAAGTGGTTGCATCTGGACTAATTTGGGTCCTGCGGATCGATTGGTACCATCCCCGAGCTTGTACGACCTTCGGAAGAGGTCGACCGACGAAATTCCCCCAAATCTGAGGAGATATTCTTGAATAACTTTTTTTGTGAAGGTCGGAGAGACTTGCAAGTAGGCTCTACCCCCACTAAATGGGGTAGCGCGCATCGATCGGTACCATCCTTGAGCTTCTCCGACTTTCGGAAGGGTTAGGGTTAGGGATGAAAGCACATAGGAGAAAGAAATATTCTTGAATAACTTTTTTTGTGAAGGTCGGAGAGACTTGCAAGTAGGCTCTACCCCCAATAAATGGGGTAGCGCACATCGATCGGTACCATCCTTGAGCTTCTCCGACTTTCGGAAGGGTTAGGGTTAGGGTTAGGGATGAAAGCACATAGGAGAAAGAGATATTCTTGAATAACTTTTTTTGTGAAGGTCGGAGAGACTTGCAAGTAGGCTCTAACCCCACTAAATGGGGTAGCGCGCATCGATCGGTACCATCCTTGAGCTTCTCCGACTTTCGGAAGGGTTAGGGTTAGGGTTAGGGATGAAAGCACATAGGAGAAAGAGATATTCTTGAATAACTTTTTTTGTGAAGGTCGGAGAGACTTGCAAGTAGGCTCTAACCCCACTAAATGGGGTAGCGCGCATCGATCGGTACCATCCTTGAGCTTCTCCGACTTTCGGAAGGGTTAGGGTTAGGGTTAGGGATGAAAGCACATAGGAGAAAGAGATATTCTTGAATAACTTTTTTTGTGAAGGTCGGAGAGACTTGAAAAGTGGTTGCATCTGGACTAATTTGGGTCCTGCGGATCGATTGGTACCATCCCCGAGCTTGTACGACCTTCGGAAGAGGTCGACCGACGAAATTCCCCCAAATCTGAGGAGATATTCTTGAATAACTTTTTTTGTGAAGGTCGGAGAGACTTGCAAGTAGGCTCTACCCCCACTAAATGGGGTTGCGCGCATCGATCAGTACCATCCTTGAGCTTCTCCGACTTTCGGAAGGGTTAGGGTTAGGGTTAGGGATGAAAGCACATAGGAGAAAGAGATATTCTTGAATAACTTTTTTTGTGAAGGTCGGAGAGACTTGCAAGTAGGCTCTACCCCCACTAAATGGGGTAGCGCGCATCGATCGGTACCATCCTTGAGCTTCTCCGACTTTCGGAAGGGTTAGGGTTAGGGTTAGGGATGAAAGCACATAGGAGAAAGAGATATTCTTGAATAACTTTTTTTTGAAGGTCGGAGAGACTTGGAAAGTGGTTGCATCTGGACTAATTTGGGTCCTGCGGATCGATTGGTACCATCCCCGAGCTTGTACGACCTTCGGAAGAGGTCGACCGACGAAATTCCCCCAAATCTGAGGAGATATTCTTGAATAACTTTTTTTGTGAAGGTCGGAGAGACTTGCAAGTAGGCTCTACCCCCACTAAATGGGGTTGCGCGCATCGATCGGTACCATCCTTGAGCTTCTCCGACTTTCGGAAGGGTTAGGGTTAGGGTTAGGGATGAAAGCACATAGGAGAAAGAGATATTCTTGAATAACTTTTTTTGTGAAGGTCGGAGAGACTTGCAAGTAGGCTCTACCCCCACTAAATGGGGTAGCGCGCATCGATCGGTACTATCCTTGAGCTTCTCCGACTTTCGGAAGGGTTAGGGTTAGGGTTAGGGATGAAAGCACATAGGAGAAAGAGATATTCTTGAATAACTTTTTTTGTGAAGGTCGGAGAGACTTGGAAAGTGGTTGCATCTGGACTAATTTGGGTCCTGCGGATCGATTGGTACCATCCCCGAGCTTGTACGACCTTCGGAAGAGGTCGACCGACGAAATTCCCCCAAATCTGAGGAGATATTCTTGAATAACTTTTTTTGTGAAGGTCGGAGAGACTTGCAAGTAGGCTCTACCCCCACTAAATGGGGTTGCGCGCATCGATCAGTACCATCTTTGAGCTTCTCCGACTTTCGGAAGGGTTAGGGTTAGGGTTAGGGATGAAAGCACATAGGAGAAAGAGATATTCTTGAATAACTTTTTTTGTGAAGGTCGGAGAGACTTGCAAGTAGGCTCTACCCCCACTAAATGGGGTAGCGCGCATCGATCGGTACCATCCTTGAGCTTCTCCGACTTTCGGAAGGGTTAGGGTTAGGGTTAGGGATGAAAGCACATAGGAGAAAGAGATATTCTTGAATAACTTTTTTTTGAAGGTCGGAGAGACTTGGAAAGTGGTTGCATCTGGACTAATTTGGGTCCTGCGGATCGATTGGTACCATCCCCGAGCTTGTACGACCTTCGGAAGAGGTCGACCGACGAAATTCCCCCAAATCTGAGGAGATATTCTTGAATAACTTTTTTTGTGAAGGTCGGAGAGACTTGCAAGTAGGCTCTACCCCCACTAAATGGGGTTGCGCGCATCGATCAGTACCATCCTTGAGCTTCTCCGACTTTCGGAAGGGTTAGGGTTAGGGTTAGGGATGAAAGCACATAGGAGAAAGAGATATTCTTGAATAACTTTTTTTGTGAAGGTCGGAGAGACTTGCAAGTAGGCTCTACCCCCACTAAATGGGGTAGCGCGCATCGATCGGTACCATCCTTGAGCTTCTCCGACTTTCGGAAGGGTTAGGGTTAGGGTTAGGGATGAAAGCACATAGGAGAAAGAGATATTCTTGAATAACTTTTTTTGTGAAGGTCGGAGAGACTTGCAAGTAGGCTCTACCCCCACTAAATGGGGTAGCGCGCATCGATCGGTACCATCCTTGAGCTTCTCCGACTTTCGGAAGGGTTAGGGTTAGGGTTAGGGATGAAAGCACATAGGAGAAAGAGATATTCTTGAATAACTTTTTTTGTGAAGGTCGGAGAGACTTGCAAGTAGGCTCTACCCCCACTAAATGGGGTAGCGCACATCGATCGGTACCATCCTTGAGCTTCTCCGACTTTCGGAAGGGTTAGGGTTAGGGTTAGGGATGAAAGCACATAGGAGAAAGAGATATTCTTGAATAACTTTTTTTGTGAAGGTCGGGGAGACTTGGAAAGTGGTTGCATCTGTACTAATTTGGGTCCTGCGGATCGATTGGTACCATCCCCGAGCTTGTACGACCTTCGGAAGAGGTCGACCGACGAAATTCCCCCAAATCTGAGGAGATATTCTTGAATAACTTTTTTTGTGAAGGTCGGAGAGACTTGCAAGTAGGCTCTACCCCCACTAAATGGGGTAGCGCGCATCGATCGGTACCATCCTTGAGCTTCTCCGACTTTCGGAAGGGTTAGGGTTAGGGTTAGGGATGAAAGCACATAGGAGAAAGAGATATTCTTGAATAACTTTTTTTGTGAAGGTCGGAGAGACTTGAAAAGTGGTTGCATCTGGACTAATTTGGGTCCTGCGGATCGATTGGTACCATCCCCGAGCTTGTACGACCTTCGGAAGAGGTCGACCGACGAAATTCCCCCAAATCTGAGGAGATATTCTTGAATAACTTTTTTTGTGAAGGTCGGAGAGACTTGCAAGTAGGCTCTACCCCCACTAAATGGGGTTGCGCGCATCGATCAGTACCATCCTTGAGCTTCTCCGACTTTCGGAAGGGTTAGGGTTAGGGTTAGGGATGAAAGCACATAGGAGAAAGAGATATTCTTGAATAACTTTTTTTTTGAAGGTCGGAGAGACTTGCAAGTAGGCTCTACCCCCACTAAATGGGGTAGCGCGCATCGATCGGTACCATCTTTGAGCTTCTCCGACTTTCGGAAGGGTTAGGGTTAGGGTTAGGGATGAAAGCACATAGGAGAAAGAGATATTCTTGAATAACTTTTTTTGTGAAGGTCGGAGAGACTTGCAAGTAGGCTCTACCCCCACTAAATGGGGTAGCACGCATCGATCGGTACCATCCTTGAGCTTCTCCGACTTTCGGAAGGGTTAGGGTTAGGGTTAGGGATGAAAGCACATAGGAGAAAGAAATATTCTTGAATAACTTTTTTTGTGAAGGTCGGAGAGACTTGGAAAGTGGTTGCATCTGGACTAATTTGGGTCCTGCGGATCGATTGGTACCATCCCCGAGCTTGTACGACCTTCGGAAGAGGTCGACCGACGAAATTCCCCCAAATCTGAGGAGATATTCTTGAATAACTTTTTTTGTGAAGGTCGGAGAGACTTGCAAGTAGGCTCTACCCCCACTAAATGGGGTAGCGCGCATCGATCGGTACCATCCTTGAGCTTCTCCGACTTTCGGAAGGGTTAGGGTTAGGGATGAAAGCACATAGGAGAAAGAAATATTCTTGAATAACTTTTTTTGTGAAGGTCGGAGAGACTTGCAAGTAGGCTCTACCCCCACTAAATGGGGTAGCGCGCATCGATCGGTACCATCCTTGAGCTTCTCCGACTTTCGGAAGGGTTAGGGTTAGGGTTAGGGATGAAAGCACATAGGAGAAAGAGATATTCTTGAATAACTTTTTTTGTGAAGGTCGGAGAGACTTGGAAAGTGGTTGCATTTGGACTAATTTGGGTCCTGCAGATCGATTGGTACCATCCCCGAGCTTGTACGACCTTCGGAAGAGGTCGACCGACGAAATTCCCCCAAATCTGAGGAGATATTCTAGAATAACTTTTTTTGTGAAGGTCGGAGAGACTTGCAAGTAGGCTCTACCCCCACTAAATGGGGTAGCGCGCATCGATCGGTACCATCCTTGAGCTTCTCCGACTTTCGGAAGGGTTAGGGTTAGGGTTAGGGATGAAAGCACATAGGAGAAAGAGATATTCTTGAATAACTTTTTTTGTGAAGGTCGGAGAGACTTGCAAGTAGGCTCTACCCCCACTAAATGGGGTAGCGCGCATCGATCGGTACCATCCTTGAGCTTCTCCGACTTTCGGAAGGGTTAGGGTTAGGGTTAGGGATGAAAGCACATAGGAGAAAGAAATATTCTTGAATAACTTTTTTTGTGAAGGTCGGAGAGACTTGGAAAGTGGTTGCATCTGGACTAATTTGGGTCCTGCGGATCGATTGGTACCATCTCCGAGCTTGTACGACCTTCGGAAGAGGTCGACCGACGAAATTCCCCCAAATCTGAGGAGATATTCTTGAATAACTTTTTTTGTGAAGGTCGGAGAGACTTGCAAGTAGGCTCTACCCCCACTAAATGGGGTAGCACGCATCGATCGGTACCATCCTTGAGCTTCTCCGACTTTCGGAAGGGTTAGGGTTAGGGTTAGGGATGAAAGCACATAGGAGAAAGAGATATTCTTGAATAACTTTTTTTGTGAAGGTCGGAGAGACTTGCAAGTAGGCTCTAACCCCACTAAATGGGGTAGCGCGCATCGATCGGTACCATCCTTGAGCTTCTCCGACTTTCGGAAGGGTTAGGGTTAGGGTTAGGGATGAAAGCACATAGGAGAAAGAGATATTCTTGAATAACTTTTTTTGTGAAGGTCGGAGAGACTTGAAAAGTGGTTGCATCTGGACTAATTTGGGTCCTGCGGATCGATTGGTACCATCCCCGAGCTTGTACGACCTTCGGAAGAGGTCGACCGACGAAATTCCCCCAAATCTGAGGAGATATTCTTGAATAACTTTTTTTGTGAAGGTCGGAGAGACTTGCAAGTAGGCTCTACCCCCACTAAATGGGGTTGCGCGCATCGATCAGTACCATCCTTGAGCTTCTCCGACTTTCGGAAGGGTTAGGGTTAGGGTTAGGGATGAAAGCACATAGGAGAAAGAGATATTCTTGAATAACTTTTTTTGTGAAGGTCGGAGAGACTTGCAAGTAGGCTCTACCCCCACTAAATGGGGTAGCGCGCATCGATCGGTACCATCCTTGAGCTTCTCCGACTTTCGGAAGGGTTAGGGTTAGGGTTAGGGATGAAAGCACATAGGAGAAAGAGATATTCTTGAATAACTTTTTTTTGAAGGTCGGAGAGACTTGGAAAGTGGTTGCATCTGGACTAATTTGGGTCCTGCGGATCGATTGGTACCATCCCCGAGCTTGTACGACCTTCGGAAGAGGTCGACCGACGAAATTCCCCCAAATCTGAGGAGATATTCTTGAATAACTTTTTTTGTGAAGGTCGGAGAGACTTGCAAGTAGGCTCTACCCCCACTAAATGGGGTTGCGCGCATCGATCGGTACCATCCTTGAGCTTCTCCGACTTTCGGAAGGGTTAGGGTTAGGGTTAGGGATGAAAGCACATAGGAGAAAGAGATATTCTTGAATAACTTTTTTTGTGAAGGTCGGAGAGACTTGCAAGTAGGCTCTACCCCCACTAAATGGGGTAGCGCGCATCGATCGGTACTATCCTTGAGCTTCTCCGACTTTCGGAAGGGTTAGGGTTAGGGTTAGGGATGAAAGCACATAGGAGAAAGAGATATTCTTGAATAACTTTTTTTGTGAAGGTCGGAGAGACTTGCAAGTAGGCTCTACCCCCACTAAATGGGGTAGCGCGCATCGATCGGTACCATCCTTGAGCTTCTCCGACTTTCGGAAGGGTTAGGGTTAGGGTTAGGGATGAAAGCACATAGGAGAAAGAGATATTCTTGAATAACTTTTTTTGTGAAGGTCGGAGAGACTTGCAAGTAGGCTCTACCCCCACTAAATGGGGTAGCGCACATCGATCGGTACCATCTTTGAGCTTCTCCGACTTTCGGAAGGGTTAGGGTTAGGGTTAGGGATGAAAGCACATAGGAGAAAGAGATATTCTTGAATAACTTTTTTTGTGAAGGTCGGAGAGACTTGGAAAGTGGTTGCATCTGGACTAATTTGGGTCCTGCGGATCGATTGGTACCATCCCCGAGCTTGTACGACCTTCGGAAGAGGTCGACCGACGAAATTCCCCCAAATCTGAGGAGATATTCTTGAATAACTTTTTTTGTGAAGGTCGGAGAGACTTGCAAGTAGGCTCTACCCCCACTAAATGGGGTAGCGCGCATCGATCGGTACCATCCTTGAGCTTCTCCGACTTTCGGAAGGGTTAGGGTTAGGGTTAGGGATGAAAGCACATAGGAGAAAGAGATATTCTTGAATAACTTTTTTTGTGAAGGTCGGAGAGACTTGGAAAGTGGTTGCATCTGGACTAATTTGGGTCCTGCGGATCGATTGGTACCATCCCCGAGCTTGTACGACCTTCGGAAGAGGTCGACCGACGAAATTCCCCCAAATCTGAGGAGATATTCTTGAATAACTTTTTTTGTGAAGGTCGGAGAGACTTGCAAGTAGGCTCTACCCCCACTAAATGGGGTTGCGCGCATCGATCAGTACCATCCTTGAGCTTCTCCGACTTTCGGAAGGGTTAGGGTTAGGGTTAGGGATGAAAGCACATAGGAGAAAGAGATATTCTTGAATAACTTTTTTTTTGAAGGTCGGAGAGACTTGCAAGTAGGCTCTACCCCCACTAAATGGGGTAGCGCGCATCGATCGGTACCATCTTTGAGCTTCTCCGACTTTCGGAAGGGTTAGGGTTAGGGTTAGGGATGAAAGCACATAGGAGAAAGAGATATTCTTGAATAACTTTTTTTGTGAAGGTCGGAGAGACTTGCAAGTAGGCTCTACCCCCACTAAATGGGGTAGCACGCATCGATCGGTACCATCCTTGAGCTTCTCCGACTTTCGGAAGGGTTAGGGTTAGGGTTAGGGATGAAAGCACATAGGAGAAAGAAATATTCTTGAATAACTTTTTTTGTGAAGGTCGGAGAGACTTGGAAAGTGGTTGCATCTGGACTAATTTGGGTCCTGCGGATCGATTGGTACCATCCCCGAGCTTGTACGACCTTCGGAAGAGGTCGACCGACGAAATTCCCCCAAATCTGAGGAGATATTCTTGAATAACTTTTTTTGTGAAGGTCGGAGAGACTTGCAAGTAGGCTCTACCCCCACTAAATGGGGTAGCGCGCATCGATCGGTACCATCCTTGAGCTTCTCCGACTTTCGGAAGGGTTAGGGTTAGGGATGAAAGCACATAGGAGAAAGAAATATTCTTGAATAACTTTTTTTGTGAAGGTCGGAGAGACTTGCAAGTAGGCTCTACCCCCAATAAATGGGGTAGCGCACATCGATCGGTACCATCCTTGAGCTTCTCCGACTTTCGGAAGGGTTAGGGTTAGGGTTAGGGATGAAAGCACATAGGAGAAAGAGATATTCTTGAATAACTTTTTTTGTGAAGGTCGGAGAGACTTGCAAGTAGGCTCTAACCCCACTAAATGGGGTAGCGCGCATCGATCGGTACCATCCTTGAGCTTCTCCGACTTTCGGAAGGGTTAGGGTTAGGGTTAGGGATGAAAGCACATAGGAGAAAGAGATATTCTTGAATAACTTTTTTTGTGAAGGTCGGAGAGACTTGCAAGTAGGCTCTAACCCCACTAAATGGGGTAGCGCGCATCGATCGGTACCATCCTTGAGCTTCTCCGACTTTCGGAAGGGTTAGGGTTAGGGTTAGGGATGAAAGCACATAGGAGAAAGAGATATTCTTGAATAACTTTTTTTGTGAAGGTCGGAGAGACTTGAAAAGTGGTTGCATCTGGACTAATTTGGGTCCTGCGGATCGATTGGTACCATCCCCGAGCTTGTACGACCTTCGGAAGAGGTCGACCGACGAAATTCCCCCAAATCTGAGGAGATATTCTTGAATAACTTTTTTTGTGAAGGTCGGAGAGACTTGCAAGTAGGCTCTACCCCCACTAAATGGGGTTGCGCGCATCGATCAGTACCATCCTTGAGCTTCTCCGACTTTCGGAAGGGTTAGGGTTAGGGTTAGGGATGAAAGCACATAGGAGAAAGAGATATTCTTGAATAACTTTTTTTGTGAAGGTCGGAGAGACTTGCAAGTAGGCTCTACCCCCACTAAATGGGGTAGCGCGCATCGATCGGTACCATCCTTGAGCTTCTCCGACTTTCGGAAGGGTTAGGGTTAGGGTTAGGGATGAAAGCACATAGGAGAAAGAGATATTCTTGAATAACTTTTTTTTGAAGGTCGGAGAGACTTGGAAAGTGGTTGCATCTGGACTAATTTGGGTCCTGCGGATCGATTGGTACCATCCCCGAGCTTGTACGACCTTCGGAAGAGGTCGACCGACGAAATTCCCCCAAATCTGAGGAGATATTCTTGAATAACTTTTTTTGTGAAGGTCGGAGAGACTTGCAAGTAGGCTCTACCCCCACTAAATGGGGTTGCGCGCATCGATCGGTACCATCCTTGAGCTTCTCCGACTTTCGGAAGGGTTAGGGTTAGGGTTAGGGATGAAAGCACATAGGAGAAAGAGATATTCTTGAATAACTTTTTTTGTGAAGGTCGGAGAGACTTGCAAGTAGGCTCTACCCCCACTAAATGGGGTAGCGCGCATCGATCGGTACTATCCTTGAGCTTCTCCGACTTTCGGAAGGGTTAGGGTTAGGGTTAGGGATGAAAGCACATAGGAGAAAGAGATATTCTTGAATAACTTTTTTTGTGAAGGTCGGAGAGACTTGGAAAGTGGTTGCATCTGGACTAATTTGGGTCCTGCGGATCGATTGGTACCATCCCCGAGCTTGTACGACCTTCGGAAGAGGTCGACCGACGAAATTCCCCCAAATCTGAGGAGATATTCTTGAATAACTTTTTTTGTGAAGGTCGGAGAGACTTGCAAGTAGGCTCTACCCCCACTAAATGGGGTTGCGCGCATCGATCAGTACCATCTTTGAGCTTCTCCGACTTTCGGAAGGGTTAGGGTTAGGGTTAGGGATGAAAGCACATAGGAGAAAGAGATATTCTTGAATAACTTTTTTTGTGAAGGTCGGAGAGACTTGCAAGTAGGCTCTACCCCCACTAAATGGGGTAGCGCGCATCGATCGGTACCATCCTTGAGCTTCTCCGACTTTCGGAAGGGTTAGGGTTAGGGTTAGGGATGAAAGCACATAGGAGAAAGAGATATTCTTGAATAACTTTTTTTTGAAGGTCGGAGAGACTTGGAAAGTGGTTGCATCTGGACTAATTTGGGTCCTGCGGATCGATTGGTACCATCCCCGAGCTTGTACGACCTTCGGAAGAGGTCGACCGACGAAATTCCCCCAAATCTGAGGAGATATTCTTGAATAACTTTTTTTGTGAAGGTCGGAGAGACTTGCAAGTAGGCTCTACCCCCACTAAATGGGGTTGCGCGCATCGATCAGTACCATCCTTGAGCTTCTCCGACTTTCGGAAGGGTTAGGGTTAGGGTTAGGGATGAAAGCACATAGGAGAAAGAGATATTCTTGAATAACTTTTTTTGTGAAGGTCGGAGAGACTTGCAAGTAGGCTCTACCCCCACTAAATGGGGTAGCGCGCATCGATCGGTACCATCCTTGAGCTTCTCCGACTTTCGGAAGGGTTAGGGTTAGGGTTAGGGATGAAAGCACATAGGAGAAAGAGATATTCTTGAATAACTTTTTTTGTGAAGGTCGGAGAGACTTGCAAGTAGGCTCTACCCCCACTAAATGGGGTAGCGCGCATCGATCGGTACCATCCTTGAGCTTCTCCGACTTTCGGAAGGGTTAGGGTTAGGGTTAGGGATGAAAGCACATAGGAGAAAGAGATATTCTTGAATAACTTTTTTTGTGAAGGTCGGAGAGACTTGCAAGTAGGCTCTACCCCCACTAAATGGGGTAGCGCACATCGATCGGTACCATCCTTGAGCTTCTCCGACTTTCGGAAGGGTTAGGGTTAGGGTTAGGGATGAAAGCACATAGGAGAAAGAGATATTCTTGAATAACTTTTTTTGTGAAGGTCGGAGAGACTTGGAAAGTGGTTGCATCTGGACTAATTTGGGTCCTGCGGATCGATTGGTACCATCCCCGAGCTTGTACGACCTTCGGAAGAGGTCGACCGACGAAATTCCCCCAAATCTGAGGAGATATTCTTGAATAACTTTTTTTGTGAAGGTCGGAGAGACTTGCAAGTAGGCTCTACCCCCACTAAATGGGGTAGCGCGCATCGATCGGTACCATCCTTGAGCTTCTCCGACTTTCGGAAGGGTTAGGGTTAGGGTTAGGGATGAAAGCACATAGGAGAAAGAGATATTCTTGAATAACTTTTTTTGTGAAGGTCGGAGAGACTTGCAAGTAGGCTCTACCCCCACTAAATGGGGTAGCGCGCATCGATCGGTACCATCCTTGAGCTTCTCCGACTTTCGGAAGGGTTAGGGTTAGGGTTAGGGATGAAAGCACATAGGAGAAAGAGATATTCTTGAATAACTTTTTTTGTGAAGGTCGGAGAGACTTGCAAGTAGGCTCTACCCCCACTAAATGGGGTAGCGCGCATCGATCGGTACCATCCTTGAGCTTCTCCGACTTTCGGAAGGGTTAGGGTTAGGGTTAGGGATGAAAGCACATAGGAGAAAGAGATATTCTTGAATAACTTTTTTTGTGAAGGTCGGAGAGACTTGCAAGTAGGCTCTACCCCCACTAAATGGGGTAGCGCACATCGATCGGTACCATCCTTGAGCTTCTCCGACTTTCGGAAGGGTTAGGGTTAGGGTTAGGGATGAAAGCACATAGGAGAAAGAGATATTCTTGAATAACTTTTTTTGTGAAGGTCGGAGAGACTTGGAAAGTGGTTGCATCTGGACTAATTTGGGTCCTGCGGATCGATTGGTACCATCCCCGAGCTTGTACGACCTTCGGAAGAGGTCGACCGACGAAATTCCCCCAAATCTGAGGAGATATTCTTGAATAACTTTTTTTGTGAAGGTCGGAGAGACTTGCAAGTAGGCTCTACCCCCACTAAATGGGGTAGCGCGCATCGATCGGTACCATCCTTGAGCTTCTCCGACTTTCGGAAGGGTTAGGGTTAGGGTTAGGGATGAAAGCACATAGGAGAAAGAGATATTCTTGAATAACTTTTTTTGTGAAGGTCGGAGAGACTTGAAAAGTGGTTGCATCTGGACTAATTTGGGTCCTGCGGATCGATTGGTACCATCCCCGAGCTTGTACGACCTTCGGAAGAGGTCGACCGACGAAATTCCCCCAAATCTGAGGAGATATTCTTGAATAACTTTTTTTGTGAAGGTCGGAGAGACTTGCAAGTAGGCTCTACCCCCACTAAATGGGGTTGCGCGCATCGATCAGTACCATCCTTGAGCTTCTCCGACTTTCGGAAGGGTTAGGGTTAGGGTTAGGGATGAAAGCACATAGGAGAAAGAGATATTCTTGAATAACTTTTTTTTTGAAGGTCGGAGAGACTTGCAAGTAGGCTCTACCCCCACTAAATGGGGTAGCGCGCATCGATCGGTACCATCTTTGAGCTTCTCCGACTTTCGGAAGGGTTAGGGTTAGGGTTAGGGATGAAAGCACATAGGAGAAAGAGATATTCTTGAATAACTTTTTTTGTGAAGGTCGGAGAGACTTGCAAGTAGGCTCTACCCCCACTAAATGGGGTAGCACGCATCGATCGGTACCATCCTTGAGCTTCTCCGACTTTCGGAAGGGTTAGGGTTAGGGTTAGGGATGAAAGCACATAGGAGAAAGAAATATTCTTGAATAACTTTTTTTGTGAAGGTCGGAGAGACTTGGAAAGTGGTTGCATCTGGACTAATTTGGGTCCTGCGGATCGATTGGTACCATCCCCGAGCTTGTACGACCTTCGGAAGAGGTCGACCGACGAAATTCCCCCAAATCTGAGGAGATATTCTTGAATAACTTTTTTTGTGAAGGTCGGAGAGACTTGCAAGTAGGCTCTACCCCCACTAAATGGGGTAGCGCGCATCGATCGGTACCATCCTTGAGCTTCTCCGACTTTCGGAAGGGTTAGGGTTAGGGATGAAAGCACATAGGAGAAAGAAATATTCTTGAATAACTTTTTTTGTGAAGGTCGGAGAGACTTGCAAGTAGGCTCTACCCCCACTAAATGGGGTAGCGCGCATCGATCGGTACCATCCTTGAGCTTCTCCGACTTTCGGAAGGGTTAGGGTTAGGGTTAGGGATGAAAGCACATAGGAGAAAGAGATATTCTTGAATAACTTTTTTTGTGAAGGTCGGAGAGACTTGGAAAGTGGTTGCATTTGGACTAATTTGGGTCCTGCAGATCGATTGGTACCATCCCCGAGCTTGTACGACCTTCGGAAGAGGTCGACCGACGAAATTCCCCCAAATCTGAGGAGATATTCTAGAATAACTTTTTTTGTGAAGGTCGGAGAGACTTGCAAGTAGGCTCTACCCCCACTAAATGGGGTAGCGCGCATCGATCGGTACCATCCTTGAGCTTCTCCGACTTTCGGAAGGGTTAGGGTTAGGGTTAGGGATGAAAGCACATAGGAGAAAGAGATATTCTTGAATAACTTTTTTTGTGAAGGTCGGAGAGACTTGCAAGTAGGCTCTACCCCCACTAAATGGGGTAGCGCGCATCGATCGGTACCATCCTTGAGCTTCTCCGACTTTCGGAAGGGTTAGGGTTAGGGTTAGGGATGAAAGCACATAGGAGAAAGAAATATTCTTGAATAACTTTTTTTGTGAAGGTCGGAGAGACTTGGAAAGTGGTTGCATCTGGACTAATTTGGGTCCTGCGGATCGATTGGTACCATCTCCGAGCTTGTACGACCTTCGGAAGAGGTCGACCGACGAAATTCCCCCAAATCTGAGGAGATATTCTTGAATAACTTTTTTTGTGAAGGTCGGAGAGACTTGCAAGTAGGCTCTACCCCCACTAAATGGGGTAGCACGCATCGATCGGTACCATCCTTGAGCTTCTCCGACTTTCGGAAGGGTTAGGGTTAGGGTTAGGGATGAAAGCACATAGGAGAAAGAGATATTCTTGAATAACTTTTTTTGTGAAGGTCGGAGAGACTTGCAAGTAGGCTCTAACCCCACTAAATGGGGTAGCGCGCATCGATCGGTACCATCCTTGAGCTTCTCCGACTTTCGGAAGGGTTAGGGTTAGGGTTAGGGATGAAAGCACATAGGAGAAAGAGATATTCTTGAATAACTTTTTTTGTGAAGGTCGGAGAGACTTGAAAAGTGGTTGCATCTGGACTAATTTGGGTCCTGCGGATCGATTGGTACCATCCCCGAGCTTGTACGACCTTCGGAAGAGGTCGACCGACGAAATTCCCCCAAATCTGAGGAGATATTCTTGAATAACTTTTTTTGTGAAGGTCGGAGAGACTTGCAAGTAGGCTCTACCCCCACTAAATGGGGTTGCGCGCATCGATCAGTACCATCCTTGAGCTTCTCCGACTTTCGGAAGGGTTAGGGTTAGGGTTAGGGATGAAAGCACATAGGAGAAAGAGATATTCTTGAATAACTTTTTTTGTGAAGGTCGGAGAGACTTGCAAGTAGGCTCTACCCCCACTAAATGGGGTAGCGCGCATCGATCGGTACCATCCTTGAGCTTCTCCGACTTTCGGAAGGGTTAGGGTTAGGGTTAGGGATGAAAGCACATAGGAGAAAGAGATATTCTTGAATAACTTTTTTTTGAAGGTCGGAGAGACTTGGAAAGTGGTTGCATCTGGACTAATTTGGGTCCTGCGGATCGATTGGTACCATCCCCGAGCTTGTACGACCTTCGGAAGAGGTCGACCGACGAAATTCCCCCAAATCTGAGGAGATATTCTTGAATAACTTTTTTTGTGAAGGTCGGAGAGACTTGCAAGTAGGCTCTACCCCCACTAAATGGGGTTGCGCGCATCGATCGGTACCATCCTTGAGCTTCTCCGACTTTCGGAAGGGTTAGGGTTAGGGTTAGGGATGAAAGCACATAGGAGAAAGAGATATTCTTGAATAACTTTTTTTGTGAAGGTCGGAGAGACTTGCAAGTAGGCTCTACCCCCACTAAATGGGGTAGCGCGCATCGATCGGTACTATCCTTGAGCTTCTCCGACTTTCGGAAGGGTTAGGGTTAGGGTTAGGGATGAAAGCACATAGGAGAAAGAGATATTCTTGAATAACTTTTTTTGTGAAGGTCGGAGAGACTTGGAAAGTGGTTGCATCTGGACTAATTTGGGTCCTGCGGATCGATTGGTACCATCCCCGAGCTTGTACGACCTTCGGAAGAGGTCGACCGACGAAATTCCCCCAAATCTGAGGAGATATTCTTGAATAACTTTTTTTGTGAAGGTCGGAGAGACTTGCAAGTAGGCTCTACCCCCACTAAATGGGGTTGCGCGCATCGATCGGTACCATCCTTGAGCTTCTCCGACTTTCGGAAGGGTTAGGGTTAGGGTTAGGGATGAAAGCACATAGGAGAAAGAGATATTCTTGAATAACTTTTTTTGTGAAGGTCGGAGAGACTTGCAAGTAGGCTCTACCCCCACTAAATGGGGTAGCGCGCATCGATCGGTACTATCCTTGAGCTTCTCCGACTTTCGGAAGGGTTAGGGTTAGGGTTAGGGATGAAAGCACATAGGAGAAAGAGATATTCTTGAATAACTTTTTTTGTGAAGGTCGGAGAGACTTGGAAAGTGGTTGCATCTGGACTAATTTGGGTCCTGCGGATCGATTGGTACCATCCCCGAGCTTGTACGACCTTCGGAAGAGGTCGACCGACGAAATTCCCCCAAATCTGAGGAGATATTCTTGAATAACTTTTTTTGTGAAGGTCGGAGAGACTTGCAAGTAGGCTCTACCCCCACTAAATGGGGTTGCGCGCATCGATCAGTACCATCTTTGAGCTTCTCCGACTTTCGGAAGGGTTAGGGTTAGGGTTAGGGATGAAAGCACATAGGAGAAAGAGATATTCTTGAATAACTTTTTTTGTGAAGGTCGGAGAGACTTGCAAGTAGGCTCTACCCCCACTAAATGGGGTAGCGCGCATCGATCGGTACCATCCTTGAGCTTCTCCGACTTTCGGAAGGGTTAGGGTTAGGGTTAGGGATGAAAGCACATAGGAGAAAGAGATATTCTTGAATAACTTTTTTTTGAAGGTCGGAGAGACTTGGAAAGTGGTTGCATCTGGACTAATTTGGGTCCTGCGGATCGATTGGTACCATCCCCGAGCTTGTACGACCTTCGGAAGAGGTCGACCGACGAAATTCCCCCAAATCTGAGGAGATATTCTTGAATAACTTTTTTTGTGAAGGTCGGAGAGACTTGCAAGTAGGCTCTACCCCCACTAAATGGGGTTGCGCGCATCGATCGGTACCATCCTTGAGCTTCTCCGACTTTCGGAAGGGTTAGGGTTAGGGTTAGGGATGAAAGCACATAGGAGAAAGAGATATTCTTGAATAACTTTTTTTGTGAAGGTCGGAGAGACTTGCAAGTAGGCTCTACCCCCACTAAATGGGGTAGCGCGCATCGATCGGTACCATCCTTGAGCTTCTCCGACTTTCGGAAGGGTTAGGGTTAGGGTTAGGGATGAAAGCACATAGGAGAAAGAGATATTCTTGAATAACTTTTTTTTGAAGGTCGGAGAGACTTGGAAAGTGGTTGCATCTGGACTAATTTGGGTCCTGCGGATCGATTGGTACCATCCCCGAGCTTGTACGACCTTCGGAAGAGGTCGACCGACGAAATTCCCCCAAATCTGAGGAGATATTCTTGAATAACTTTTTTTGTGAAGGTCGGAGAGACTTGCAAGTAGGCTCTACCCCCACTAAATGGGGTAGCGCGCATCGATCGGTACCATCCTTGAGCTTTTCCGACTTTCGGAAGGGTTAGGGTTAGGGTTAGGGATGAAAGCACATAGGAGAAAGAGATATTCTTGAATAACTTTTTTTGTGAAGGTCGGAGAGACTTGCAAGTAGGCTCTACCCCCACTAAATGGGGTAGCGCGCATCGATCGGTACCATCCTTGAGCTTCTCCGACTTTCGGAAGGGTTAGGGTTAGGGTTAGGGATGAAAGCACATAGGAGAAAGAGATATTCTTGAATTACTTTTTTTGTGAAGGTCGGAGAGACTTGAAAAGTGGTTGCATCTGGACTAATTTGGGTCCTGCGGATCGATTGGTACCATCCCCGAGCTTGTACGACCTTCGGAAGAGGTCGACCGACGAAATTCCCCCAAATCTGAGGAGATATTCTTGAATAACTTTTTTTGTGAAGGTCGGAGAGACTTGCAAGTAGGCTCTACCCCCACTAAATGGGGTTGCGCGCATCGATCAGTACCATCCTTGAGCTTCTCCGACTTTCGGAAGGGTTAGGGTTAGGGTTAGGGATGAAAGCACATAGGAGAAAGAGATATTCTTGAATAACTTTTTTTGTGAAGGTCGGAGAGACTTGGAAAGTGGTTGCATCTGGACTAATTTGGGTCCTGCGGATCGATTGGTACCATCCCCGAGCTTGTACGACCTTCGGAAGAGGTCGACCGACGAAATTCCCCCAAATCTGAGGAGATATTCTTGAATAACTTTTTTTGTGAAGGTCGGAGAGACTTGCAAGTAGGCTCTACCCCCACTAAATGGGGTTGCGCGCATCGATCAGTACCATCCTTGAGCTTCTCCGACTTTCGGAAGGGTTAGGGTTAGGGTTAGGGATGAAAGCACATAGGAGAAAGAGATATTCTTGAATAACTTTTTTTGTGAAGGTCGGAGAGACTTGGAAAGTGGTTGCATCTGGACTAATTTGGGTCCTGCGGATCGATTGGTACCATCCCCGAGCTTGTACGACCTTCGGAAGAGGTCGACCGACGAAATTCCCCCAAATCTGAGGAGATATTCTTGAATAACTTTTTTTGTGAAGGTCGGAGAGACTTGCAAGTAGGCTCTACCCCCACTAAATGGGGTTGCGCGCATCGATCAGTACCATCCTTGAGCTTCTCCGACTTTCGGAAGGGTTAGGGTTAGGGTTAGGGATGAAAGCACATAGGAGAAAGAGATATTCTTGAATAACTTTTTTTGTGAAGGTCGGAGAGACTTGCAAGTAGGCTCTACCCCCACTAAATGGGGTAGCGCGCATCGATCGGTACCATCCTTGAGCTTCTCCGACTTTCGGAAGGGTTAGGGTTAGGGTTAGGGATGAAAGCACATAGGAGAAAGAGATATTCTTGAATAACTTTTTTTGTGAAGGTCGGAGAGACTTGCAAGTAGGCTCTACCCCCACTAAATGGGGTAGCGCGCATCGATCGGTACCATCCTTGAGCTTCTCCGACTTTCGGAAGGGTTAGGGTTAGGGATGAAAGCACATAGGAGAAAGAGATATTCTTGAATAACTTTTTTTGTGAAGGTCGGAGAGACTTGCAAGTAGGCTCTACCCCCACTAAATGGGGTAGCGCGCATCGATCGGTACCATCCTTGAGCTTCTCCGACTTTCGGAAGGGTTAGGGTTAGGGTTAGGGATGAAAGCACATAGGAGAAAGAGATATTCTTGAATAACTTTTTTTGTGAAGGTCGGAGAGACTTGGAAAGTGGTTGCATCTGGACTAATTTGGGTCCTGCGGATCGATTGGTACCATCCCCGAGCTTGTACGACCTTCGGAAGAGGTCGACCGACGAAATTCCCCCAAATCTGAGGAGATATTCTTGAATAACTTTTTTTGTGAAGGTCGGAGAGACTTGCAAGTAGGCTCTACCCCCACTAAATGGGGTTGCGCGCATCGATCGGTACCATCTTTGAGCTTCTCCGACTTTCGGAAGGGTTAGGGTTAGGGTTAGGGATGAAAGCACATAGGAGAAAGAGATATTCTTGAATAACTTTTTTTGTGAAGGTCGGAGAGACTTGCAAGTAGGCTCTACCCCCACTAAATGGGGTAGCGCGCATCGATCGGTACCATCCTTGAGCTTCTCCGACTTTCGGAAGGGTTAGGGTTAGGGTTAGGGATGAAAGCACATAGGAGAAAGAGATATTCTTGAATAACTTTTTTTGTGAAGGTCGGAGAGACTTGGAAAGTGGTTGCATCTGGACTAATTTGGGTCCTGCAGATCGATTGGTACCATCCCCGAGCTTGTACGACCTTCGGAAGAGGTCGACCGACGAAATTCCCCCAAATCTGAGGAGATATTCTTGAATAACTTTTTTTGTGAAGGTCGGAGAGACTTGCAAGTAGGCTCTACCCCCACTAAATGGGGTTGCGCGCATCGATCAGTACCATCCTTGAGCTTCTCCGACTTTCGGAAGGGTTAGGGTTAGGGATGAAAGCACATAGGAGAAAGAGATATTCTTGAATAACTTTTTTTGTGAAGGTCGGAGAGACTTGGAAAGTGGTTGCATCTGGACTAATTTGGGTCCTGCGGATCGATTGGTACCATCCCCGAGCTTGTACGACCTTCGGAAGAGGTCGACCGACGAAATTCCCCCAAATCTGAGGAGATATTCTTGAATAACTTTTTTTGTGAAGGTCGGAGAGACTTGCAAGTAGGCTCTACCCCCACTAAATGGGGTTGCGCGCATCGATCAGTACCATCCTTGAGCTTCTCCGACTTTCGGAAGGGTTAGGGTTAGGGTTAGGGATGAAAGCACATAGGAGAAAGAGATATTCTTGAATAACTTTTTTTGTGAAGGTCGGAGAGACTTGCAAGTAGGCTCTACCCCCACTAAATGGGGTAGCGCGCATCGATCGGTACCATCCTTGAGCTTCTCCGACTTTCGGAAGGGTTAGGGTTAGGGTTAGGGATGAAAGCACATAGGAGAAAGAGATATTCTTGAATAACTTTTTTTGTGAAGGTCGGAGAGACTTGCAAGTAGGCTCTACCCCCACTAAATGGGGTAGCGCGCATCGATCGGTACCATCCTTGAGCTTCTCCGACTTTCGGAAGGGCTAGGGTTAGGGTTAGGGATGAAAGCACATAGGAGAAAGAGATATTCTTGAATAACTTTTTTTGTGAAGGTCGGAGAGACTTGGAAAGTGGTTGCATCTGGACTAATTTGGGTCCTGCGGATCGATTGGTACCATCCCCGAGCTTGTACGACCTTCGGAAGAGGTCGACCGACGAAATTCCCCCAAATCTGAGGAGATATTCTTGAATAACTTTTTTTGTGAAGGTCGGAGAGACTTGCAAGTAGGCTCTACCCCCACTAAATGGGGTTGCGCGCATCGATCAGTACCATCTTTGAGCTTCTCCGACTTTCGGAAGGGTTAGGGTTAGGGTTAGGGATGAAAGCACATAGGAGAAAGAGATATTCTTGAATAACTTTTTTTGTGAAGGTCGGAGAGACTTGCAAGTAGGCTCTACCCCCACTAAATGGGGTAGCGCGCATCGATCGGTACCATCCTTGAGCTTCTCCGACTTTCGGAAGGGTTAGGGTTAGGGTTAGGGATGAAAGCACATAGGAGAAAGAGATATTCTTGAATAACTTTTTTTTGAAGGTCGGAGAGACTTGGAAAGTGGTTGCATCTGGACTAATTTGGGTCCTGCGGATCGATTGGTACCATCCCCGAGCTTGTACGACCTTCGGAAGAGGTCGACCGACGAAATTCCCCCAAATCTGAGGAGATATTCTTGAATAACTTTTTTTGTGAAGGTCGGAGAGACTTGCAAGTAGGCTCTACCCCCACTAAATGGGGTTGCGCGCATCGATCGGTACCATCCTTGAGCTTCTCCGACTTTCGGAAGGGTTAGGGTTAGGGTTAGGGATGAAAGCACATAGGAGAAAGAGATATTCTTGAATAACTTTTTTTGTGAAGGTCGGAGAGACTTGCAAGTAGGCTCTACCCCCACTAAATGGGGTAGCGCGCATCGATCGGTACCATCCTTGAGCTTCTCCGACTTTCGGAAGGGTTAGGGTTAGGGTTAGGGATGAAAGCACATAGGAGAAAGAGATATTCTTGAATAACTTTTTTTTGAAGGTCGGAGAGACTTGGAAAGTGGTTGCATCTGGACTAATTTGGGTCCTGCGGATCGATTGGTACCATCCCCGAGCTTGTACGACCTTCGGAAGAGGTCGACCGACGAAATTCCCCCAAATCTGAGGAGATATTCTTGAATAACTTTTTTTGTGAAGGTCGGAGAGACTTGCAAGTAGGCTCTACCCCCACTAAATGGGGTAGCGCGCATCGATCGGTACCATCCTTGAGCTTTTCCGACTTTCGGAAGGGTTAGGGTTAGGGTTAGGGATGAAAGCACATAGGAGAAAGAGATATTCTTGAATAACTTTTTTTGTGAAGGTCGGAGAGACTTGCAAGTAGGCTCTACCCCCACTAAATGGGGTAGCGCGCATCGATCGGTACCATCCTTGAGCTTCTCCGACTTTCGGAAGGGTTAGGGTTAGGGTTAGGGATGAAAGCACATAGGAGAAAGAGATATTCTTGAATAACTTTTTTTGTGAAGGTCGGAGAGACTTGAAAAGTGGTTGCATCTGGACTAATTTGGGTCCTGCGGATCGATTGGTACCATCCCCGAGCTTGTACGACCTTCGGAAGAGGTCGACCGACGAAATTCCCCCAAATCTGAGGAGATATTCTTGAATAACTTTTTTTGTGAAGGTCGGAGAGACTTGCAAGTAGGCTCTACCCCCACTAAATGGGGTTGCGCGCATCGATCAGTACCATCCTTGAGCTTCTCCGACTTTCGGAAGGGTTAGGGTTAGGGTTAGGGATGAAAGCACATAGGAGAAAGAGATATTCTTGAATAACTTTTTTTGTGAAGGTCGGAGAGACTTGGAAAGTGGTTGCATCTGGACTAATTTGGGTCCTGCGGATCGATTGGTACCATCCCCGAGCTTGTACGACCTTCGGAAGAGGTCGACCGACGAAATTCCCCCAAATCTGAGGAGATATTCTTGAATAACTTTTTTTGTGAAGGTCGGAGAGACTTGCAAGTAGGCTCTACCCCCACTAAATGGGGTTGCGCGCATCGATCAGTACCATCCTTGAGCTTCTCCGACTTTCGGAAGGGTTAGGGTTAGGGTTAGGGATGAAAGCACATAGGAGAAAGAGATATTCTTGAATAACTTTTTTTGTGAAGGTCGGAGAGACTTGCAAGTAGGCTCTACCCCCACTAAATGGGGTAGCGCGCATCGATCGGTACCATCCTTGAGCTTCTCCGACTTTCGGAAGGGTTAGGGTTAGGGTTAGGGATGAAAGCACATAGGAGAAAGAGATATTCTTGAATAACTTTTTTTGTGAAGGTCGGAGAGACTTGCAAGTAGGCTCTACCCCCACTAAATGGGGTAGCGCGCATCGATCGGTACCATCCTTGAGCTTCTCCGACTTTCGGAAGGGTTAGGGTTAGGGATGAAAGCACATAGGAGAAAGAGATATTCTTGAATAACTTTTTTTGTGAAGGTCGGAGAGACTTGCAAGTAGGCTCTACCCCCACTAAATGGGGTAGCGCGCATCGATCGGTACCATCCTTGAGCTTCTCCGACTTTCGGAAGGGTTAGGGTTAGGGTTAGGGATGAAAGCACATAGGAGAAAGAGATATTCTTGAATAACTTTTTTTGTGAAGGTCGGAGAGACTTGGAAAGTGGTTGCATCTGGACTAATTTGGGTCCTGCGGATCGATTGGTACCATCCCCGAGCTTGTACGACCTTCGGAAGAGGTCGACCGACGAAATTCCCCCAAATCTGAGGAGATATTCTTGAATAACTTTTTTTGTGAAGGTCGGAGAGACTTGCAAGTAGGCTCTACCCCCACTAAATGGGGTTGCGCGCATCGATCGGTACCATCTTTGAGCTTCTCCGACTTTCGGAAGGGTTAGGGTTAGGGTTAGGGATGAAAGCACATAGGAGAAAGAGATATTCTTGAATAACTTTTTTTGTGAAGGTCGGAGAGACTTGCAAGTAGGCTCTACCCCCACTAAATGGGGTAGCGCGCATCGATCGGTACCATCCTTGAGCTTCTCCGACTTTCGGAAGGGTTAGGGTTAGGGTTAGGGATGAAAGCACATAGGAGAAAGAGATATTCTTGAATAACTTTTTTTGTGAAGGTCGGAGAGACTTGGAAAGTGGTTGCATCTGGACTAATTTGGGTCCTGCAGATCGATTGGTACCATCCCCGAGCTTGTACGACCTTCGGAAGAGGTCGACCGACGAAATTCCCCCAAATCTGAGGAGATATTCTTGAATAACTTTTTTTGTGAAGGTCGGAGAGACTTGCAAGTAGGCTCTACCCCCACTAAATGGGGTTGCGCGCATCGATCAGTACCATCCTTGAGCTTCTCCGACTTTCGGAAGGGTTAGGGTTAGGGATGAAAGCACATAGGAGAAAGAGATATTCTTGAATAACTTTTTTTGTGAAGGTCGGAGAGACTTGGAAAGTGGTTGCATCTGGACTAATTTGGGTCCTGCGGATCGATTGGTACCATCCCCGAGCTTGTACGACCTTCGGAAGAGGTCGACCGACGAAATTCCCCCAAATCTGAGGAGATATTCTTGAATAACTTTTTTTGTGAAGGTCGGAGAGACTTGCAAGTAGGCTCTACCCCCACTAAATGGGGTTGCGCGCATCGATCAGTACCATCCTTGAGCTTCTCCGACTTTCGGAAGGGTTAGGGTTAGGGTTAGGGATGAAAGCACATAGGAGAAAGAGATATTCTTGAATAACTTTTTTTGTGAAGGTCGGAGAGACTTGCAAGTAGGCTCTACCCCCACTAAATGGGGTAGCGCGCATCGATCGGTACCATCCTTGAGCTTCTCCGACTTTCGGAAGGGTTAGGGTTAGGGTTAGGAATGAAAGCACATAGGAGAAAGAGATATTCTTGAATAACTTTTTTTGTGAAGGTCGGAGAGACTTGCAAGTAGGCTCTACCCCCACTAAATGGGGTAGCGCGCATCGATCGGTACCATCCTTGAGCTTCTCCGACTTTCGGAAGGGCTAGGGTTAGGGTTAGGGATGAAAGCACATAGGAGAAAGAGATATTCTTGAATAACTTTTTTTGTGAAGGTCGGAGAGACTTGCAAGTAGGCTCTACCCCCACTAAATGGGGTAGCGCACATCGATCGGTACCATCCTTGAGCTTCTCCGACTTTCGGAAGGGTTAGGGTTAGGGTTAGGGATGAAAGCACATAGGAGAAAGAGATATTCTTGAATAACTTTTTTTGTGAAGGTCGGAGAGACTTGGAAAGTGGTTGCATCTGGACTAATTTGGGTCCTGCGGATCGATTGGTACCATCCCCGAGCTTGTACGACCTTCGGAAGAGGTCGACCGACGAAATTCCCCCAAATCTGAGGAGATATTCTTGAATAACTTTTTTTGTGAAGGTCGGAGAGACTTGCAAGTAGGCTCTACCCCCACTAAATGGGGTAGCGCGCATCGATCGGTACCATCCTTGAGCTTCTCCGACTTTCGGAAGGGTTAGGGTTAGGGTTAGGGATGAAAGCACATAGGAGAAAGAGATATTCTTGAATAACTTTTTTTGTGAAGGTCGGAGAGACTTGGAAAGTGGTTGCATCTGGACTAATTTGGGTCCTGCGGATCGATTGGTACCATCCCCGAGCTTGTACGACCTTCGGAAGAGGTCGACCGACGAAATTCCCCCAAATCTGAGGAGATATTCTTGAATAACTTTTTTTGTGAAGGTCGGAGAGACTTGCAAGTAGGCTCTACCCCCACTAAATGGGGTTGCGCGCATCGATCAGTACCATCCTTGAGCTTCTCCGACTTTCGGAAGGGTTAGGGTTAGGGTTAGGGATGAAAGCACATAGGAGAAAGAGATATTCTTGAATAACTTTTTTTTTGAAGGTCGGAGAGACTTGCAAGTAGGCTCTACCCCCACTAAATGGGGTAGCGCGCATCGATCGGTACCATCTTTGAGCTTCTCCGACTTTCGGAAGGGTTAGGGTTAGGGTTAGGGATGAAAGCACATAGGAGAAAGAGATATTCTTGAATAACTTTTTTTGTGAAGGTCGGAGAGACTTGCAAGTAGGCTCTACCCCCACTAAATGGGGTAGCACGCATCGATCGGTACCATCCTTGAGCTTCTCCGACTTTCGGAAGGGTTAGGGTTAGGGTTAGGGATGAAAGCACATAGGAGAAAGAAATATTCTTGAATAACTTTTTTTGTGAAGGTCGGAGAGACTTGGAAAGTGGTTGCATCTGGACTAATTTGGGTCCTGCGGATCGATTGGTACCATCCCCGAGCTTGTACGACCTTCGGAAGAGGTCGACCGACGAAATTCCCCCAAATCTGAGGAGATATTCTTGAATAACTTTTTTTGTGAAGGTCGGAGAGACTTGCAAGTAGGCTCTACCCCCACTAAATGGGGTAGCGCGCATCGATCGGTACCATCCTTGAGCTTCTCCGACTTTCGGAAGGGTTAGGGTTAGGGATGAAAGCACATAGGAGAAAGAAATATTCTTGAATAACTTTTTTTGTGAAGGTCGGAGAGACTTGCAAGTAGGCTCTACCCCCACTAAATGGGGTAGCGCGCATCGATCGGTACCATCCTTGAGCTTCTCCGACTTTCGGAAGGGTTAGGGTTAGGGTTAGGGATGAAAGCACATAGGAGAAAGAGATATTCTTGAATAACTTTTTTTGTGAAGGTCGGAGAGACTTGGAAAGTGGTTGCATTTGGACTAATTTGGGTCCTGCAGATCGATTGGTACCATCCCCGAGCTTGTACGACCTTCGGAAGAGGTCGACCGACGAAATTCCCCCAAATCTGAGGAGATATTCTAGAATAACTTTTTTTGTGAAGGTCGGAGAGACTTGCAAGTAGGCTCTACCCCCACTAAATGGGGTAGCGCGCATCGATCGGTACCATCCTTGAGCTTCTCCGACTTTCGGAAGGGTTAGGGTTAGGGATGAAAGCACATAGGAGAAAGAGATATTCTTGAATAACTTTTTTTGTGAAGGTCGGAGAGACTTGCAAGTAGGCTCTACCCCCACTAAATGGGGTAGCGCGCATCGATCGGTACCATCCTTGAGCTTCTCCGACTTTCGGAAGGGTTAGGGTTAGGGTTAGGGATGAAAGCACATAGGAGAAAGAAATATTCTTGAATAACTTTTTTTGTGAAGGTCGGAGAGACTTGGAAAGTGGTTGCATCTGGACTAATTTGGGTCCTGCGGATCGATTGGTACCATCTCCGAGCTTGTACGACCTTCGGAAGAGGTCGACCGACGAAATTCCCCCAAATCTGAGGAGATATTCTTGAATAACTTTTTTTGTGAAGGTCGGAGAGACTTGCAAGTAGGCTCTACCCCCACTAAATGGGGTAGCGCGCATCGATCGGTACCATCCTTGAGCTTTTCCGACTTTCGGAAGGGTTAGGGTTAGGGTTAGGGATGAAAGCACATAGGAGAAAGAGATATTCTTGAATAACTTTTTTTGTGAAGGTCGGAGAGACTTGCAAGTAGGCTCTACCCCCACTAAATGGGGTAGCGCGCATCGATCGGTACCATCCTTGAGCTTCTCCGACTTTCGGAAGGGTTAGGGTTAGGGTTAGGGATGAAAGCACATAGGAGAAAGAGATATTCTTGAATAACTTTTTTTGTGAAGGTCGGAGAGACTTGAAAAGTGGTTGCATCTGGACTAATTTGGGTCCTGCGGATCGATTGGTACCATCCCCGAGCTTGTACGACCTTCGGAAGAGGTCGACCGACGAAATTCCCCCAAATCTGAGGAGATATTCTTGAATAACTTTTTTTGTGAAGGTCGGAGAGACTTGCAAGTAGGCTCTACCCCCACTAAATGGGGTTGCGCGCATCGATCAGTACCATCCTTGAGCTTCTCCGACTTTCGGAAGGGTTAGGGTTAGGGTTAGGGATGAAAGCACATAGGAGAAAGAGATATTCTTGAATAACTTTTTTTGTGAAGGTCGGAGAGACTTGCAAGTAGGCTCTACCCCCACTAAATGGGGTAGCGCGCATCGATCAGTACCATCCTTGAGCTTCTCCGACTTTCGGAAGGGTTAGGGTTAGGGTTAGGGATGAAAGCACATAGGAGAAAGAGATATTCTTGAATAACTTTTTTTGTGAAGGTCGGAGAGACTTGAAAAGTGGTTGCATCTGGACTAATTTGGGTCCTGCGGATCGATTGGTACCATCCCCGAGCTTGTACGACCTTCGGAAGAGGTCGACCGACGAAATTCCCCCAAATCTGAGGAGATATTCTTGAATAACTTTTTTTGTGAAGGTCGGAGAGACTTGCAAGTAGGCTCTACCCCCACTAAATGGGGTTGCGCGCATCGATCAGTACCATCCTTGAGCTTCTCCGACTTTCGGAAGGGTTAGGGTTAGGGTTAGGGATGAAAGCACATAGGAGAAAGAGATATTCTTGAATAACTTTTTTTGTGAAGGTCGGAGAGACTTGGAAAGTGGTTGCATCTGGACTAATTTGGGTCCTGCGGATCGATTGGTACCATCCCCGAGCTTGTACGACCTTCGGAAGAGGTCGACCGACGAAATTCCCCCAAATCTGAGGAGATATTCTTGAATAACTTTTTTTGTGAAGGTCGGAGAGACTTGCAAGTAGGCTCTACCCCCACTAAATGGGGTTGCGCGCATCGATCAGTACCATCCTTGAGCTTCTCCGACTTTCGGAAGGGTTAGGGTTAGGGTTAGGGATGAAAGCACATAGGAGAAAGAGATATTCTTGAATAACTTTTTTTGTGAAGGTCGGAGAGACTTGCAAGTAGGCTCTACCCCCACTAAATGGGGTAGCGCGCATCGATCGGTACCATCCTTGAGCTTCTCCGACTTTCGGAAGGGTTAGGGTTAGGGTTAGGGATGAAAGCACATAGGAGAAAGAGATATTCTTGAATAACTTTTTTTGTGAAGGTCGGAGAGACTTGAAAAGTGGTTGCATCTGGACTAATTTGGGTCCTGCGGATCGATTGGTACCATCCCCGAGCTTGTACGACCTTCGGAAGAGGTCGACCGACGAAATTCCCCCAAATCTGAGGAGATATTCTTGAATAACTTTTTTTGTGAAGGTCGGAGAGACTTGCAAGTAGGCTCTACCCCCACTAAATGGGGTTGCGCGCATCGATCAGTACCATCCTTGAGCTTCTCCGACTTTCGGAAGGGTTAGGGTTAGGGTTAGGGATGAAAGCACATAGGAGAAAGAGATATTCTTGAATAACTTTTTTTGTGAAGGTCGGAGAGACTTGGAAAGTGGTTGCATCTGGACTAATTTGGGTCCTGCGGATCGATTGGTACCATCCCCGAGCTTGTACGACCTTCGGAAGAGGTCGACCGACGAAATTCCCCCAAATCTGAGGAGATATTCTTGAATAACTTTTTTTGTGAAGGTCGGAGAGACTTGCAAGTAGGCTCTACCCCCACTAAATGGGGTTGCGCGCATCGATCAGTACCATCCTTGAGCTTCTCCGACTTTCGGAAGGGTTAGGGTTAGGGTTAGGGATGAAAGCACATAGGAGAAAGAGATATTCTTGAATAACTTTTTTTGTGAAGGTCGGAGAGACTTGCAAGTAGGCTCTACCCCCACTAAATGGGGTAGCGCGCATCGATCGGTACCATCCTTGAGCTTCTCCGACTTTCGGAAGGGTTAGGGTTAGGGTTAGGGATGAAAGCACATAGGAGAAAGAGATATTCTTGAATAACTTTTTTTGTGAAGGTCGGAGAGACTTGCAAGTAGGCTCTACCCCCACTAAATGGGGTAGCGCGCATCGATCGGTACCATCCTTGAGCTTCTCCGACTTTCGGAAGGGTTAGGGTTAGGGATGAAAGCACATAGGAGAAAGAGATATTCTTGAATAACTTTTTTTGTGAAGGTCGGAGAGACTTGCAAGTAGGCTCTACCCCCACTAAATGGGGTAGCGCGCATCGATCGGTACCATCCTTGAGCTTCTCCGACTTTCGGAAGGGTTAGGGTTAGGGTTAGGGATGAAAGCACATAGGAGAAAGAGATATTCTTGAATAACTTTTTTTGTGAAGGTCGGAGAGACTTGGAAAGTGGTTGCATCTGGACTAATTTGGGTCCTGCGGATCGATTGGTACCATCCCCGAGCTTGTACGACCTTCGGAAGAGGTCGACCGACGAAATTCCCCCAAATCTGAGGAGATATTCTTGAATAACTTTTTTTGTGAAGGTCGGAGAGACTTGCAAGTAGGCTCTACCCCCACTAAATGGGGTTGCGCGCATCGATCGGTACCATCTTTGAGCTTCTCCGACTTTCGGAAGGGTTAGGGTTAGGGTTAGGGATGAAAGCACATAGGAGAAAGAGATATTCTTGAATAACTTTTTTTGTGAAGGTCGGAGAGACTTGCAAGTAGGCTCTACCCCCACTAAATGGGGTAGCGCGCATCGATCAGTACCATCCTTGAGCTTCTCCGACTTTCGGAAGGGTTAGGGTTAGGGTTAGGGATGAAAGCACATAGGAGAAAGAGATATTCTTGAATAACTTTTTTTGTGAAGGTCGGAGAGACTTGGAAAGTGGTTGCATCTGGACTAATTTGGGTCCTGCGGATCGATTGGTACCATCCCCGAGCTTGTACGACCTTCGGAAGAGGTCGACCGACGAAATTCCCCCAAATCTGAGGAGATATTCTTGAATAACTTTTTTTGTGAAGGTCGGAGAGACTTGCAAGTAGGCTCTACCCCCACTAAATGGGGTTGCGCGCATCGATCGGTACCATCTTTGAGCTTCTCCGACTTTCGGAAGGGTTAGGGTTAGGGTTAGGGATGAAAGCACATAGGAGAAAGAGATATTCTTGAATAACTTTTTTTGTGAAGGTCGGAGAGACTTGCAAGTAGGCTCTACCCCCACTAAATGGGGTAGCGCGCATCGATCAGTACCATCCTTGAGCTTCTCCGACTTTCGGAAGGGTTAGGGTTAGGGTTAGGGATGAAAGCACATAGGAGAAAGAGATATTCTTGAATAACTTTTTTTGTGAAGGTCGGAGAGACTTGAAAAGTGGTTGCATCTGGACTAATTTGGGTCCTGCGGATCGATTGGTACCATCCCCGAGCTTGTACGACCTTCGGAAGAGGTCGACCGACGAAATTCCCCCAAATCTGAGGAGATATTCTTGAATAACTTTTTTTGTGAAGGTCGGAGAGACTTGCAAGTAGGCTCTACCCCCACTAAATGGGGTTGCGCGCATCGATCAGTACCATCCTTGAGCTTCTCCGACTTTCGGAAGGGTTAGGGTTAGGGTTAGGGATGAAAGCACATAGGAGAAAGAGATATTCTTGAATAACTTTTTTTGTGAAGGTCGGAGAGACTTGGAAAGTGGTTGCATCTGGACTAATTTGGGTCCTGCGGATCGATTGGTACCATCCCCGAGCTTGTACGACCTTCGGAAGAGGTCGACCGACGAAATTCCCCCAAATCTGAGGAGATATTCTTGAATAACTTTTTTTGTGAAGGTCGGAGAGACTTGCAAGTAGGCTCTACCCCCACTAAATGGGGTTGCGCGCATCGATCAGTACCATCCTTGAGCTTCTCCGACTTTCGGAAGGGTTAGGGTTAGGGTTAGGGATGAAAGCACATAGGAGAAAGAGATATTCTTGAATAACTTTTTTTGTGAAGGTCGGAGAGACTTGCAAGTAGGCTCTACCCCCACTAAATGGGGTAGCGCGCATCGATCGGTACCATCCTTGAGCTTCTCCGACTTTCGGAAGGGTTAGGGTTAGGGTTAGGGATGAAAGCACATAGGAGAAAGAGATATTCTTGAATAACTTTTTTTGTGAAGGTCGGAGAGACTTGAAAAGTGGTTGCATCTGGACTAATTTGGGTCCTGCGGATCGATTGGTACCATCCCCGAGCTTGTACGACCTTCGGAAGAGGTCGACCGACGAAATTCCCCCAAATCTGAGGAGATATTCTTGAATAACTTTTTTTGTGAAGGTCGGAGAGACTTGCAAGTAGGCTCTACCCCCACTAAATGGGGTTGCGCGCATCGATCAGTACCATCCTTGAGCTTCTCCGACTTTCGGAAGGGTTAGGGTTAGGGTTAGGGATGAAAGCACATAGGAGAAAGAGATATTCTTGAATAACTTTTTTTGTGAAGGTCGGAGAGACTTGGAAAGTGGTTGCATCTGGACTAATTTGGGTCCTGCGGATCGATTGGTACCATCCCCGAGCTTGTACGACCTTCGGAAGAGGTCGACCGACGAAATTCCCCCAAATCTGAGGAGATATTCTTGAATAACTTTTTTTGTGAAGGTCGGAGAGACTTGCAAGTAGGCTCTACCCCCACTAAATGGGGTTGCGCGCATCGATCAGTACCATCCTTGAGCTTCTCCGACTTTCGGAAGGGTTAGGGTTAGGGTTAGGGATGAAAGCACATAGGAGAAAGAGATATTCTTGAATAACTTTTTTTGTGAAGGTCGGAGAGACTTGCAAGTAGGCTCTACCCCCACTAAATGGGGTAGCGCGCATCGATCGGTACCATCCTTGAGCTTCTCCGACTTTCGGAAGGGTTAGGGTTAGGGTTAGGGATGAAAGCACATAGGAGAAAGAGATATTCTTGAATAACTTTTTTTGTGAAGGTCGGAGAGACTTGCAAGTAGGCTCTACCCCCACTAAATGGGGTAGCGCGCATCGATCGGTACCATCCTTGAGCTTCTCCGACTTTCGGAAGGGTTAGGGTTAGGGATGAAAGCACATAGGAGAAAGAGATATTCTTGAATAACTTTTTTTGTGAAGGTCGGAGAGACTTGCAAGTAGGCTCTACCCCCACTAAATGGGGTAGCGCGCATCGATCGGTACCATCCTTGAGCTTCTCCGACTTTCGGAAGGGTTAGGGTTAGGGTTAGGGATGAAAGCACATAGGAGAAAGAGATATTCTTGAATAACTTTTTTTGTGAAGGTCGGAGAGACTTGGAAAGTGGTTGCATCTGGACTAATTTGGGTCCTGCGGATCGATTGGTACCATCCCCGAGCTTGTACGACCTTCGGAAGAGGTCGACCGACGAAATTCCCCCAAATCTGAGGAGATATTCTTGAATAACTTTTTTTGTGAAGGTCGGAGAGACTTGCAAGTAGGCTCTACCCCCACTAAATGGGGTTGCGCGCATCGATCGGTACCATCTTTGAGCTTCTCCGACTTTCGGAAGGGTTAGGGTTAGGGTTAGGGATGAAAGCACATAGGAGAAAGAGATATTCTTGAATAACTTTTTTTGTGAAGGTCGGAGAGACTTGCAAGTAGGCTCTACCCCCACTAAATGGGGTAGCGCGCATCGATCGGTACCATCCTTGAGCTTCTCCGACTTTCGGAAGGGTTAGGGTTAGGGTTAGGGATGAAAGCACATAGGAGAAAGAGATATTCTTGAATAACTTTTTTTGTGAAGGTCGGAGAGACTTGGAAAGTGGTTGCATCTGGACTAATTTGGGTCCTGCAGATCGATTGGTACCATCCCCGAGCTTGTACGACCTTCGGAAGAGGTCGACCGACGAAATTCCCCCAAATCTGAGGAGATATTCTTGAATAACTTTTTTTGTGAAGGTCGGAGAGACTTGCAAGTAGGCTCTACCCCCACTAAATGGGGTTGCGCGCATCGATCAGTACCATCCTTGAGCTTCTCCGACTTTCGGAAGGGTTAGGGTTAGGGATGAAAGCACATAGGAGAAAGAGATATTCTTGAATAACTTTTTTTGTGAAGGTCGGAGAGACTTGGAAAGTGGTTGCATCTGGACTAATTTGGGTCCTGCGGATCGATTGGTACCATCCCCGAGCTTGTACGACCTTCGGAAGAGGTCGACCGACGAAATTCCCCCAAATCTGAGGAGATATTCTTGAATAACTTTTTTTGTGAAGGTCGGAGAGACTTGCAAGTAGGCTCTACCCCCACTAAATGGGGTAGCGCGCATCGATCGGTACCATCCTTGAGCTTCTCCGACTTTCGGAAGGGTTAGGGTTAGGGTTAGGGATGAAAGCACATAGGAGAAAGAGATATTCTTGAATAACTTTTTTTGTGAAGGTCGGAGAGACTTGGAAAGTGGTTGCATCTGGACTAATTTGGGTCCTGCGGATCGATTGGTACCATCCCCGAGCTTGTACGACCTTCGGAAGAGGTCGACCGACGAAATTCCCCCAAATCTGAGGAGATATTCTTGAATAACTTTTTTTGTGAAGGTCGGAGAGACTTGCAAGTAGGCTCTACCCCCACTAAATGGGGTAGCGCGCATCGATCGGTTCCATCCTTGAGCTTCTCCGACTTTCGGAAGGGTTAGGGTTAGGGTTAGGGATGAAAGCACATAGGAGAAAGAGATATTCTTGAATAACTTTTTTTGTGAAGGTCGGAGAGACTTTCAAGTAGGCTCTACCCCCACTAAATGGGGTAGCGCGCATCGATCGGTACCATCCTTGAGCTTCTCCGACTTTCGGAAGGGTTAGGGTTAGGGTTAGGGATGAAAGCACATAGGAGAAAGAGATATTCTTGAATAACTTTTTTTGTGAAGGTCGGAGAGACTTGCAAGTAGGCTCTACCCCCACTAAATGGGGTAGCGCGCATCGATCGGTACCATCCTTGAGCTTCTCCGACTTTCGGAAGGGTTAGGGTTAGGGTTAGGGATGAAAGCACATAGGAGAAAGAGATATTCTTGAATAACTTTTTTTGTGAAGGTCGGAGAGACTTGGAAAGTGGTTGCATCTGGACTAATTTGGGTCCTGCGGATCGATTGGTACCATCCCCGAGCTTTTACGACCTTCGGAAGAGGTCGACCGACGAAATTCCCCCAAATCTGAGGAGATATTCTTGAATAACTTTTTTTGTGAAGGTCGGAGAGACTTGCAAGTAGGCTCTACCCCCACTAAATGGGGTTGCGCGCATCGATCGGTACCATCCTTGAGCTTCTCTGACTTTCGGAAGGGTTAGGGTTAGGGTTAGGGATGAAAGCACATAGGAGAAAGAGATATTCTTGAATAACTTTTTTTGTGAAGGTCGGAGAGACTTGCAAGTAGGCTCTACCCCCACTAAATGGGGTAGCGCGCATCGATCGGTACCATCCTTGAGCTTCTCCGACTTTCGGAAGGGTTAGGGTTAGGGATGAAAGCACATAGGAGAAAGAGATATTCTTGAATAACTTTTTTTGTGAAGGTCGGAGAGACTTGGAAAGTGGTTGCATCTGGACTAATTTGGGTCCTGCGGATCGATTGGTACCATCCCCGAGCTTGTACGACCTTCGAAAGAGGTCGACCGACGAAATTCCCCCAAATCTGAGGAGATATTCTTGAATAACTTTTTTTGTGAAGGTCGGAGAGACTTGCAAGTAGGCTCTACCCCCACTAAATGGGGTTGCGCGCATCGATCGGTACCATCCTTGAGCTTCTCCGACTTTCGGAAGGGTTAGGGTTAGGGTTAGGGATGAAAGCACATAGGAGAAAGAGATATTCTTGAATAACTTTTTTTGTGAAGGTCGGAGAGACTTGGAAAGTGGTTGCATCTGGACTAATTTGGGTCCTGCGGATCGATTGGTACCATCCCCGAGCTTGTACGACCTTCGGAAGAGGTTGACCGACGAAATTCCCCCAAATCTGAGGAGATATTCTTGAATAACTTTTTTTGTGAAGGTCGGAGAGACTTGCAAGTAGGCTCTACCCCCACTAAATGGGGTAGCGCGCATCGATCGGTACCATCCTTGAGCTTCTCCGACTTTCGGAAGGGTTAGGGTTAGGGTTAGGGATGAAAGCACATAGGAGAAAGAGATATTCTTGAATAACCTTTTTTGTGAAGGTCGGAGAGACTTGCAAGTAGGCTCTACCCCCACTAAATGGGGTAGCGCACATCGATCGGTACCATCCTTGAGCTTCTCCGACTTTCGGAAGGGTTAGGGTTAGGGTTAGGGATGAAAGCACATAGGAGAAAGAGATATTCTTGAATAACTTTTTTTGTGAAGGTCGGAGAGACTTGCAAGTAGGCTCTACCCCCACTAAATGGGGTAGCGCGCATCGATCGGTACCATCCTTGAGCTTCTCCGACTTTCGGAAGGGTTAGGGTTAGGGTTAGGGATGAAAGCACATAGGAGAAAGAGATATTCTTGAATAACTTTTTTTGTGAAGGTCGGAGAGACTTGGAAAGTGGTTGCATCTGGACTAATTTGGGTCCTGCGGATCGATTGGTACCATCCCCGAGCTTGTACGACCTTCGGAAGAGGTCGACCGACGAAATTCCCCCAAATCTGAGGAGATATTCTTGAATAACTTTTTTTGTGAAGGTCGGAGAGACTTGCAAGTAGGCTCTACCCCCACTAAATGGGGTAGCGCGCATCGATCGGTACCATCCTTGAGCTTCTCCGACTTTCGGAAGGGTTAGGGTTAGGGATGAAAGCACATAGGAGAAAGAGATATTCTTGAATAACTTTTTTTGTGAAGGTCGGAGAGACTTGGAAAGTGGTTGCATCTGGACTAATTTGGGTCCTGCAGATCGATTGGTACCATCCCCGAGCTTGTACGACCTTCGAAAGAGGTCGACCGACGAAATTCCCCCAAATCTGAGGAGATATTCTTGAATAACTTTTTTTGTGAAGGTCGGAGAGACTTGCAAGTAGGCTCTACCCCCACTAAATGGGGTTGCGCGCATCGATCGGTACCATCCTTGAGCTTCTCCGACTTTCGGAAGGGTTAGGGTTAGGGTTAGGGATGAAAGCACATAGGAGAAAGAGATATTCTTGAATAACTTTTTTTTTGAAGGTCGGAGAGACTTGGAAAGTGGTTGCATCTGGACTAATTTGGGTCCTGCGGATCGATTGGTACCATCCCCGAGCTTGTACGACCTTCGGAAGAGGTCGACCGACGAAATTCCCCCAAATCTGAGGAGATATTCTTGAATAACTTTTTTTGTGAAGGTCGGAGAGACTTGCAAGTAGGCTCTACCCCCACTAAATGGAGTAGCGCGCATCGATCGGTACCATCCTTGAGCTTCTCCGACTTTCGGAAGGGTTAGGGTTAGGGTTAGGGATGAAAGCACATAGGAGAAAGAGATATTCTTGAATAACTTTTTTTGTGAAGGTCGGAGAGACTTGCAAGTAGGCTCTACCCCCACTAAATGGGGTAGCGCGCATCGATCGGTACCATCCTTGAGCTTCTCCGACTTTCGGAAGGGTTAGGGTTAGGGTTAGGGATGAAAGCACATAGGAGAAAGAGATATTCTTGAATAACTTTTTTGTGAAGGTCGGAGAGACTTGGAAAGTGGTTGCATCTGGACTAATTTGGGTCCTGCGGATCGATTGGTACCATCCCCGAGCTTGTACGACCTTCGGAAGAGGTCGACCGACGAAATTCCCCCAAATCTGAGGAGATATTCTTGAATAACTTTTTTTGTGAAGGTCGGAGAGACTTGCAAGTAGGCTCTACCCCCACTAAATGGGGTTGCGCGCATCGATCAGTACCATCCTTGAGCTTCTCCGGACTTTCGGAAGGGTTAGGGTTAGGGATGAAAGCACATAGGAGAAAGAGATATTCTTGAATAACTTTTTTTGTGAAGGTCGGAGAGACTTGGAAAGTGGTTGCATCTGGACTAATTTGGGTCCTGCGGATCGATTGGTACCATCCCCGAGCTTGTACGACCTTCGGAAGAGGTCGACCGACGAAATTCCCCCAAATCTGAGGAGATATTCTTGAATAACTTTTTTTGTGAAGGTCGGAGAGACTTGCAAGTAGGCTCTACCCCCACTAAATGGGGTAGCGCGCATCGATCGGTACCATCCTTGAGCTTCTCCGACTTTCGGAAGGGTTAGGGTTAGGGTTAGGGATGAAAGCACATAGGAGAAAGAGATATTCTTGAATAACTTTTTTTGTGAAGGTCGGAGAGACTTGGAAAGTGGTTGCATCTGGACTAATTTGGGTCCTGCGGATCGATTGGTACCATCCCCGAGCTTGTACGACCTTCGGAAGAGGTTCGACCGACGAAATTCCCCCAAATCTGAGGAGATATTCTTGAATAACTTTTTTTGTGAAGGTCGGAGAGACTTGCAAGTAGGCTCTACCCCCACTAAATGGGGTAGCGCGCATCGATCGGTTCCATCCTTGAGCTTCTCCGACTTTCGGAAGGGTTAGGGTTAGGGTTAGGGATGAAAGCACATAGGAGAAAGAGATATTCTTGAATAACTTTTTTTGTGAAGGTCGGAGAGACTTTCAAGTAGGCTCTACCCCCACTAAATGGGGTAGCGCGCATCGATCGGTACCATCCTTGAGCTTCTCCGACTTTCGGAAGGGTTAGGGTTAGGGTTAGGGATGAAAGCACATAGGAGAAAGAGATATTCTTGAATAACTTTTTTTGTGAAGGTCGGAGAGACTTGCAAGTAGGCTCTACCCCCACTAAATGGGGTAGCGCGCATCGATCGGTACCATCCTTGAGCTTCTCCGACTTTCGGAAGGGTTAGGGTTAGGGTTAGGGATGAAAGCACATAGGAGAAAGAGATATTCTTGAATAACTTTTTTTGTGAAGGTCGGAGAGACTTGGAAAGTGGTTGCATCTGGACTAATTTGGGTCCTGCGGATCGATTGGTACCATCCCCGAGCTTTTACGACCTTCGGAAGAGGTCGACCGACGAAATTCCCCCAAATCTGAGGAGATATTCTTGAATAACTTTTTTTGTGAAGGTCGGAGAGACTTGCAAGTAGGCTCTACCCCCACTAAATGGGGTTGCGCGCATCGATCGGTACCATCCTTGAGCTTCTCTGACTTTCGGAAGGGTTAGGGTTAGGGTTAGGGATGAAAGCACATAGGAGAAAGAGATATTCTTGAATAACTTTTTTTGTGAAGGTCGGAGAGACTTGCAAGTAGGCTCTACCCCCACTAAATGGGGTAGCGCGCATCGATCGGTACCATCCTTGAGCTTCTCCGACTTTCGGAAGGGTTAGGGTTAGGGATGAAAGCACATAGGAGAAAGAGATATTCTTGAATAACTTTTTTTGTGAAGGTCGGAGAGACTTGGAAAGTGGTTGCATCTGGACTAATTTGGGTCCTGCGGATCGATTGGTACCATCCCCGAGCTTGTACGACCTTCGAAAGAGGTCGACCGACGAAATTCCCCCAAATCTGAGGAGATATTCTTGAATAACTTTTTTTGTGAAGGTCGGAGAGACTTGCAAGTAGGCTCTACCCCCACTAAATGGGGTTGCGCGCATCGATCGGTACCATCCTTGAGCTTCTCCGACTTTCGGAAGGGTTAGGGTTAGGGTTAGGGATGAAAGCACATAGGAGAAAGAGATATTCTTGAATAACTTTTTTTGTGAAGGTCGGAGAGACTTGGAAAGTGGTTGCATCTGGACTAATTTGGGTCCTGCGGATCGATTGGTACCATCCCGAGCTTGTACGACCTTCGGAAGAGGTTGACCGACGAAATTCCCCCAAATCTGAGGAGATATTCTTGAATAACTTTTTTTGTGAAGGTCGGAGAGACTTGCAAGTAGGCTCTACCCCCACTAAATGGGGTAGCGCGCATCGATCGGTACCATCCTTGAGCTTCTCCGACTTTCGGAAGGGTTAGGGTTAGGGTTAGGGATGAAAGCACATAGGAGAAAGAGATATTCTTGAATAACCTTTTTTGTGAAGGTCGGAGAGACTTGCAAGTAGGCTCTACCCCCACTAAATGGGGTAGCGCACATCGATCGGTACCATCCTTGAGCTTCTCCGACTTTCGGGAAGGTTAGGGTTAGGGTTAGGGATGAAAGCACATAGGAGAAAGAGATATTCTTGAATAACTTTTTTTGTGAAGGTCGGAGAGACTTGCAAGTAGGCTCTACCCCCACTAAATGGGGTAGCGCGCATCGATCGGTACCATCCTTGAGCTTCTCCGACTTTCGGAAGGGTTAGGGTTAGGGTTAGGGATGAAAGCACATAGGAGAAAGAGATATTCTTGAATAACTTTTTTTGTGAAGGTCGGAGAGACTTGGAAAGTGGTTGCATCTGGACTAATTTGGGTCCTGCGGATCGATTGGTACCATCCCCGAGCTTGTACGACCTTCGGAAGAGGTCGACCGACGAAATTCCCCCAAATCTGAGGAGATATTCTTGAATAACTTTTTTTGTGAAGGTCGGAGAGACTTGCAAGTAGGCTCTACCCCCACTAAATGGGGTAGCGCGCATCGATCGGTACCATCCTTGAGCTTCTCCGACTTTCGGAAGGGTTAGGGTTAGGGATGAAAGCACATAGGAGAAAGAGATATTCTTGAATAACTTTTTTTGTGAAGGTCGGAGAGACTTGGAAAGTGGTTGCATCTGGACTAATTTGGGTCCTGCAGATCGATTGGTACCATCCCCGAGCTTGTACGACCTTCGAAAGAGGTCGACCGACGAAATTCCCCCAAATCTGAGGAGATATTCTTGAATAACTTTTTTTGTGAAGGTCGGAGAGACTTGCAAGTAGGCTCTACCCCCACTAAATGGGGTTGCGCGCATCGATCGGTACCATCCTTGAGCTTCTCCGACTTTCGGAAGGGTTAGGGTTAGGGTTAGGGATGAAAGCACATAGGAGAAAGAGATATTCTTGAATAACTTTTTTTTTGAAGGTCGGAGAGACTTGGAAAGTGGTTGCATCTGGACTAATTTGGGTCCTGCGGATCGATTGGTACCATCCCCGAGCTTGTACGACCTTCGGAAGAGGTCGACCGACGAAATTCCCCCAAATCTGAGGAGATATTCTTGAATAACTTTTTTTGTGAAGGTCGGAGAGACTTGCAAGTAGGCTCTACCCCCACTAAATGGAGTAGCGCGCATCGATCGGTACCATCCTTGAGCTTCTCCGACTTTCGGAAGGGTTAGGGTTAGGGTTAGGGATGAAAGCACATAGGAGAAAGAGATATTCTTGAATAACTTTTTTTGTGAAGGTCGGAGAGACTTGCAAGTAGGCTCTACCCCCACTAAATGGGGTAGCGCGCATCGATCGGTACCATCCTTGAGCTTCTCCGACTTTCGGAAGGGTTAGGGTTAGGGTTAGGGATGAAAGCACATAGGAGAAAGAGATATTCTTGAATAACTTTTTTTGTGAAGGTCGGAGAGACTTGGAAAGTGGTTGCATCTGGACTAATTTGGGTCCTGCGGATCGATTGGTACCATCCCCGAGCTTGTACGACCTTCGGAAGAGGTCGACCGACGAAATTCCCCCAAATCTGAGGAGATATTCTTGAATAACTTTTTTTGTGAAGGTCGGAGAGACTTGCAAGTAGGCTCTACCCCCACTAAATGGGGTTGCGCGCATCGATCGGTACCATCCTTGAGCTTCTCCGACTTTCGGAAGGGTTAGGGTTAGGGTTAGGGATGAAAGCACATAGGAGAAAGAGATATTCTTGAATAACGTTTTTGTGAAGGTCGGAGAGACTTGGAAGTGGTTGCATCTGGACTAATTTGGGTCCTGCGGATCGATTGGTACCATCCCCGAGCTTGTACGACCTTCGGAAGAGGTTGACCGACGAAATTCCCCAAATCTGAGGAGATATTCTTGAATAACTTTTTTTGTGAAGGTCGGAGAGACTTGCAAGTAGGCTCTACCCCCACTAAATGGGGTAGCGCGCATCGATCGGTACCATCCTTGAGCTTCTCCGACTTTCGGAAGGGTTAGGGTTAGGGTTAGGGATGAAAGCACATAGGAGAAAGAGATATTCTTGAATAACCTTTTTTGTGAAGGTCGGAGAGACTTGCAAGTAGGCTCTACCCCCACTAAATGGGGTAGCGCACATCGATCGGTACCATCCTTGAGCTTCTCCGACTTTCGGAAGGGTTAGGGTTAGGGGTTAGGGATGAAAGCACATAGGAGAAAGAGATATTCTTGAATAACTTTTTTTGTGAAGGTCGGAGAGACTTGCAAGTAGGCTCTACCCCCACTAAATGGGGTAGCGCGCATCGATCGGTACCATCCTTGAGCTTCTCCGACTTTCGGAAGGGTTAGGGTTAGGGTTAGGGATGAAAGCACATAGGAGAAAGAGATATTCTTGAATAACTTTTTTTGTGAAGGTCGGAGAGACTTGGAAAGTGGTTGCATCTGGACTAATTTGGGTCCTGCGGATCGATTGGTACCATCCCCGAGCTTGTACGACCTTCGGAAGAGGTCGACCGACGAAATTCCCCCAAATCTGAGGAGATATTCTTGAATAACTTTTTTTGTGAAGGTCGGGAGACTTGCAAGTAGGCTCTACCCCCACTAAATGGGGTAGCGCGCATCGATCGGTACCATCCCTTGAGCTTCTCCGACTTTCGGAAGGGTTAGGGGTTAGGGATGAAAGCACATAGGAGAAAGAGATATTCTTGAATAACTTTTTTTGTGAAGGTCGGAGAGACTTGGAAAGTGGTTGCATCTGGAACTAATTTGGGTCCTGCAGATCGATTGGTACCATCCCCGAGCTTGTACGACCTCGAAAGAGGTCGACCGACGAAATTCCCCCAAATCTGAGGAGATATTCTTGAATACTTTTTTGTGAAGGTCGGAGAGACTTGCAAGTAGGCTCTACCCCCACTAAATGGGGTTGCGCGCATCGATCGGTACCATCTTGAGCTTCTCCGACTTTCGGAAGGGTTAGGGTTAGGGTTAGGGATGAAAGCACATAGGAGAAAGAGATATTCTTGAATAACTTTTTTTTGAAGGTCGGAGAGACTTGGAAAGTGGTTGCATCTGGACTAATTTGGGTCCTGCGGATCGATTGGTACCATCCCCGAGCTTGTACGACCTTCGGAAGAGGTCGACCGACGAAATTCCCCCAAATCTGAGGAGATATTCTTGAATAACTTTTTTTGTGAAGGTCGGAGAGACTTGCAAGTAGGCTCTACCCCCACTAAATGGAGTAGCGCGCATCGATCGGTACCATCCTTGAGCTTCTCCGACTTTCGGAAGGGTTAGGGTTAGGGTTAGGGATGAAAGCACATAGGAGAAAGAGATATTCTTGAATAACTTTTTTTGTGAAGGTCGGAGAGGACTTGCAAGTAGGCTCTACCCCACTAAATGGGGTAGCGCGCATCGATCGGTACATCCTTGAGCTTCTCCGACTTTCGGAAGGGTTAGGGTTTAGGGTTAGGGATGAAAGCACATAGGAGAAAGAGATATTCTTGAAACTTTTTTTGTGAAGGTCGGAGAGACTTGGAAAGTGGTTGCATCTGGACCTAATTTGGGTCCTGCGGATCGATTGGTACCATCCCCGAGCTTGTACGACCTTCGGAAGAGGTCGACCGACGAAATTCCCCAAATCTGAGGAGATATTCTTGAATAACTTTTTTTGTGAAGGTCGGAGAGACTTGCAAGTAGGCTCTACCCCCACTAAATGGGGTTGCGCGCATCGATCGGTACCATCCTTGAGCTTCTCCGACTTTCGGAAGGGTTAGGGTTAGGGTTAGGGATGAAAGCACATAGGAGAAAGAGATATT